>NW_021604636.1:11363267-11420963 GCF_004785775.1 Grammomys surdaster | reverse complement strand
GGGAGGGGGAGGGAGGAAGGGGGAAGAGGGAGAGGGGAGAGGGGAGAAAGAGAGAAGGAGGAGGAGGAGGAGGAGGAGGAGGGAGGGAGGGAGGGAGGGAGGGAGGGAGGGAGGGAGAGAGTTCAGTTGAGTGCTTTAGGCTCAGTTCAGTTCCAAGTAGGTCAGTTAAGAGCAGTCCAGTTGAGAGCAAGTAGTCAAGTTCCAAGCAGTTTGTTTTGTGCAGTCAGTGTAGTTCAGTTCTTGGAATTCGGAGGGAGTCTTTTCAAGCAGAGAAATTTAGTGAAAATATTCCAGAAGCCAATTTGAATCAGTAAGCTTGGACAGGACTTTGAGCTAGAACAGCAAAGATGAACTAGCCAGCCAGAGTTCAGAAAGAATGAGTTTTTTAAGTGATAAGTCTTGGAGCCTGAAGCATTCTAAGCCTAGGTTTGCAGACAGAGTTTGGCAGCTGAAGCCTTCAAGGTCTGGGCTTGCAGAAGCTAGAAGCTGCCAGGACAAGGCCTAGGTATAGAATCAAACCAGATGAGTTCAACTTAAGCCATGTATCTATAAAGCTTAGGTATAGCTCTCAACTCATCAGGCCATCTGAAGAAATAAAAACAACATTTATAATATTTTGTTATAAATAACTTTCAAAATCAGAACTGGTTTTAAACATATTTCCAACAAGATTTTTTTAAGTTCTATGGAATAGACTATACCTCATGGAAGTATTCCTTAGATATGATAAAAATAGATGTGTTCAAACTGATAAATGGAGCTTTTGTGAATTGGGGCCCTCTTTTTAGAATTATAGAAGTGGAAAATGAGCTGCTTTGCTCCGCAGCAGGCATATTTATAATCTAGACTCCCTGCTGACCGTAAACTGCACCAGCATGAAAAGCACATGAGCAGACAGAGGCAGAGCAGGGATTTTGATATCATAGGTTAGGTTAACAGGATAAATGCTCTGTCCTTCTGTGTATAGCCACAGTCCCTTTGCATATATATTTTTAAATTTGTTTTAAATTTATGTTTGTCCCTAAATTGTTTGCACTTTGGATTTTATTTTTTATTTATTTTTTATTGCAAAGGTGCTCTCATTTGTACAAGAGCATCCATGATGAAAATAATAATGGACTTAGAAAGTGACAGATGAGAGATATGTTCAACTACTTATAAGCTAAACATAAAAATCACTCGGGCGTTGTTTGTTCTTAGCTTCTTTTTGGCCAAGATAACAATGAACCAAATTAGTGCATTATTGCATTTTTTATCATTTCTTCAATTGAAATAATGAAACATTCACGTGATATGTAAACCAGAATGAGATCTCATAATTAGTGATCACATCCATGATAAATTTGTGACAAAAGTCACAACAATTTTAACATGACCACTTATTTCCCATGCACACCAAACTGTAAATTCACACTGTCCTGTAAAAGTCATGCTAACAAACTTTAAATAATATCACCCAAGCATATTTTTTTTCTGGTGGCCCAAATAAGATATGGCAACAAATAATTAAAAACTTTTTATGTGATGGAATATAAGGAGTATTTCCTTGGAAATACTTTTCCACTAGTGTCACTCCATCAACTAAGATTTTAACCATAAGTGGGTAGATATGGAATGACGAATGACCTACAATGATGAGTAAGATGAATATGACATCTTTCTGACCTATTAGCAGCAACACAAAGAATACCCATTGTTTTCTTCTCATTAAATATAGTACCACTTCTGCACTGAGACTCTCAAGAAACTATGCTTGCTTTTAAATTTTTTTTCTAAATTTTGACATTTTCCTTGCTTTAAGTATTACGTACAAGCAAAATAAAGGCCCTTGATTTTCTCCTTAATTCCCATAGCATCTGCAACTGAACTACTCTGATGATCCTCAGTCACTATCTAGGTCCAAATTCATCAAACAGTGAATGCCTCTATTCTTTAGCTCATCAACCGCCAATCTTAGTAATTACAATATTCCCCACTTCTAAAAGATTGGTATATCCAGCTCCATCTACCACAATCCTTGTGCCCATTTTTCTTCTTAGTAGCTACAATCTCTTCAAGGCTGGATTTGGTGTGCTAACTACGATGCTATTCTCATCAGATTGGCAGCTGTTCTTCCTTTATTCCCTGGCCCTTGCCTTTTTGTGCTCTGAAGCTAGCATCACTTTGCCTCAGCTTCCACTAATGGCAGAGCACCTCTGCTTATGGGTCTGTATGCAAGGTCTATTCCTTCCAACCTTGGTGACACTCTTAACTGATAACTCATAAAAGGTGTCATAGGAAATATTCTAAATCTTGTGTTCCCCACGGGGAATGGCTTTGAGGCAATGTTCTACTGTGGCTACCAAAATTCAACATCATCGAACTCCAGGAGCTTCAATAGTATACTTCTAAAACATGGCCCTTATTTGCCTTCATTCTGTCCCTGTCCCAGTTCTCTCTTCCCACAACCAGGTGCTTCTTTAAATCACTTTCCAAAGCAGTAACTTGCAATCAAATCCTTATTTTGGATTTGATTTGGGAATTTCAGAGCCTATTACATTGCTCATTGCATTTGTTGAGTGAATGAATTAAAATGAGTAAGAAACCATGCATTTCACCATTTACTTTAATATATGTGAGTTTAACTTATATCTTAAGGTTTTAAATGACTCAGACACTTCTTTGCCACATTTGTCACCATACTTAATTCAGAATTGTGTCTACACTGCAGTAAACTTAAACTTAGACTGTCATTGCTATAACCTGCTTTACCATGTCAGCATTCCTTGATGATATATTTTCTAGAATGGAACACAAATCCAGAAGTATAAGTTATAGGGATGGTCTACAAACAGCAGACTTTTAGTACATTTACAATGTGTGCATAGGGGGTAATTCACAGACAGAACATGTTTAAAGCATGCACTATGTACATGTAGACAGAATTTGTTCAAAGTATGCATTGTGTGTACACATGTGCCGAATACATATATTATAGATTTGAGATAAAAATGCTAGTTTTGTCTTCAAAACAAATCAATAGAAATGCTTAAATGAAAATCATCTTTGATTGGATCATTGATTTAAAAATAAGAGGGGGCAGGGGTAGGGAGCCACAGAAGACACATGTGTACTTAGAGAAAGGCCTCGCTAGAGGTTCTTAATGATTCTCAATGATTTGTAGCCATTTTGCCTTTAAATTTCTAGGGATTGATGTTATCTTTATTAATTTCTCTACCAGGGTAAAGAAAATTAGATATTATATGAAACTTTTAAATTTGATGATGCTCTTTACTCTACTCTGCCAACCACTGTCCAGCAGAGGGAGCAGTGCCATCCAAAGCCCTCTGGATACATTCGTTTTGTTTTGTTTTGTTTTGTTTTGTTTTGTTTTGTTTTGGTTTGTTTTGGTTTGGTTTGGTTTGGTTTGGTTTGGTTGGTTAGTTTCTGTTTCCAGTTCTTATTTTGTCTAAAAAAAATTTTGTATTGGTTGATATTATAACTGCATCATTTCTACTTTCCCTTAGCTCTCTTCATACTCTTTCATATACCTTTGCTTATTTCAAATTCACATATTCTTTTCATTAATGGTTGTCACATGCATGTGTATGTACACATATATTCCTAAACATAACCTACTCACTTTTAATAATGTGTTACCTCTACATATGTTTTTAGGGCTAGTCATTTGGTTCTGGATAACAAATTCAGATACTCTTCTGTGGACAAGGTTATTTATTCTACTTTCAACATTCGTTAATTGCCTAAAGTTCTTTGCGTAGGGTTGAGTTCTTGTCGTTCTTTCCCAGTCCCCTTTGGCTTGTCGACTGCTATGTTTCTTCTTTGGATTAAGTTTATACAGTTATTTTGTTAAGAGTTTATGAGTGTAGTTTCTGATATTATTAGAAAGGACAGTCTCACCTCAAACTTCTGGCTCTTCTAGCTCTTACTATCTTTCTGTCTCTTTTTCTGCAATGTTCCCTGAAGCTTACTTGTGAGAGTTGTCTTATATGTGTATCCAATAGGACTAGTCTCTCCTACTCTGCATTTTTCTGTTGCTGTTTTCTATGATGTTCTCTATCTGCCAAAATGAGAAGATTCCTTGATACAGGATGGTGAAATTTATTTGTTGCCACACTCTTACCTGAACATGGTTTCTACTAAAAGAGGCTGAAATATCAGAATAACATTATCCCTGACAGAACTAGTGAGTAGTATGCTGCTTCAGCAGAAGAAGTGGCCAAAGAACTGAAGTCGAAATCTGGGGAATCCAAGTCCTCTGCTGTGTCCTCGGAAGGCTCCCTGGCTGAAAACGGAGTGATGGCCGAGGAGAAGCCAGTGTCCCAACTTAATGGGAGCACGGGTGACACCAGGGCCCCCAGCCACTCTGAAAGTGCCTTGAACAATGACTCTAAAACGTGCAATACAAATCCTCACTTAAATGCACTAAGTACAGACAGCGCCTGCCGCAGGGAGGCTGCTCTGGAGGCAGCTGTCTTAAATAAAGAAGAGTAAACTTATTTTTTTATAGAGGGTGAAGGATGCTGGAAGGGTAAGGATTCAGGAATATATGGAGAGAGAGAGAGCCTGCAGTTATGTACATTTTGTCCTTTCCGTAAGAGAAAAATGAGGACTTTGGAAATTCAGATCCCTCTTTGATATCAGAGATTAAAACAACACTTTTTTTTATAGTTTTAACCAGTTGTAGTCAAAATGCTACAATAAAACAAAAAAGAGAGACAGAAAATGAAGAGCATTTGACTCCCGCACTTAAAAATGAAGTACACAAAGTTTAAACTGGTTACGACAAAGCCTAGAGTTGTGTTTCTTGAACTATAAAGAAAACAAATTTTGGCAGTTTAAGTATATATAGCTTAAAATATAATTTTTGGCATTTGGCACCATATGTATGCCATTATATTTGATTTTGCATTACTGTTCCATAATGAAGCTTTGTTTTAAGGCTTTGATTTATGATTATGAAAGAAATAAGGCACAACCACAGTTTTTCTTTCTTACTTAAATTTCATCACTGTTGATGTGGTTCTTTTGTGTTAAAAAAAAGTGCAACTATCGAAACTAAAAAAAATTATAGAGTAAACTGCTGTTGTGCTGATTTTGAATACACAGTACATCATACATACTTTACAAGCAAGTTCAATGGAGATAAAGTTGAAATCATAGAAGATGCAAATGACCTTTCAAAGTCAACACAATGTGTTCTGACACTTTGTGACTAATACCATGCATCTGTGATCAGTGAGCTACGTGGTTTTGAGTCGGACGTAGACCATTAGTGCTACTACTTGAGCTAAACTTCTGCATGGTTCATGGTGCATAATTTAATATTATGCATGTTATTGTCCTTTCTTCCATTCTTACCAGTATGTGCCCATTTTGCAAAACAAAATGCTAATAATCAGTAATAGTCCTATAAAAGATGTTAACTCTGTTTAGTCATTGACTGATCTTGCTCTAACCTTAAAATTTTGTGATTATTGACCTCTGTTGCATTTATTCTAAACCCCCCCAAAATTATCTAGCCGTTTGGAATATCAACATTACCCTGGTGTACCCACTGCTGTGTGCGTTATTGTTCTTTGTTGCTGTTTTATGCCTTCATATTCATATTAGCAAAATATGAAATTCTGTAAAGAAAAAACCCCTATGATCTTAAAAAACAAAACACCCCCTCCCCTTCTGTAGCAGGAAACAAATTGCTTGTTCTTGAGAAGTTTCCCATCAGGAATTTAGTAGAAGCAGGTATACTTCTATCATTTTGATGTTTTGTTACTGTTTCCAAACAATGTACTTTGAATCAGAATCACTCCTTACGTTTCATATACTTCCGATGCTCTTCATCACATTAGTGATCAGAAATGAGGTGTAACTCCCCAGCCCCTGCCTGCAAGAGCTAAGTAGGATCTTACTGTAAGTTGAAGGGGGTTCCGCCCTAACTCATGGATTGTGAAGAATGAACTGCTGTTGGGTCTGATTGACTGTTGATGGATTGTGGTGTGGCGTATCCAGAGGCTATTGAATGCAACTTACAATGCTTAATAAAAATCTTTATTCTTTTAGTATATATATAAAAAAAAGAACTAGTGAGTAAAAATACAAGCTAAAATGCCAGGGAAGGGTGAAAGCTAACTCACTTCCCATCAGAACTCTGCCTAAAATCTGTTTCAATGGTCTGTTCTTTCTGTTGGTTTCCCAGATACTTCTAGAAAAAAAAGGGGAAATCATTTTTAGAAAAATCATTCCCAGATATGGCACCACAGCTGACTGATATAGTCACACACATGAGGTAGTAGCAGGCAGTGACTATGGAGATAAAGAGAAGGAACATCTGGGTCACACTGCATCCATCTATGACCTGTTCGCATAGTAACTCTGACTAGAGTCCTGGTCTTAAAAATGGTGATGCCATTAATTTCTGAGTAGAAACATAACTGTTAAAGTTCTATGAAAAGATTGATTAAGGGAACAGCAATAGGATGGTATCAATTTTAATGTAAATACAGAAAAAACCTGTAATTTCAAAGAGGAACATAATGGGGAAATTAAATGATGGCCATTGAATCCTGCACTCTACTTACTTTGTTCTTGAGCATTTGGCACTTAGTGTAGGAATGCAGAAGGGGTCACTAAAAGTATCATGGAACTGATCACTATGGGTTTTCTGGCTTGATTTTGCTATGAAATTCTATTCAATAAGAGGGTGAAATAGCTAATGTCAATGTTCAACTTTCTCCACGTCAATTATTACAACATGTAAATAATTTTTAAAGTTGCTTTATAAGCCCCTTCACTCAAAAGCAGCAAGGTGACTGGCTGGTGGTCAAGGCTAGCTGGCCTTCCTTTTCTGTTTCTAGTCTCTCTTCAGCAGTGTTTGGCTACACATCAACCTTGGTAGGTAATGTATTCCCCATTCCTTCCTGAAGCATCATCTCTTTGTCCAGTCTCCTCGTCAGCGTTTCATTAGCACCATCCACCAGCTTTAGATTGTCTGAAGGTATCTCCAAAGCTGCCTAAGGCCAGAGGTAATAAAGCTAAAACTCATTCATATCATGTGCAGTGAGGTCATTTCAGTCTTTACAAATCCCTTAGAATTTTTATTTCACCCTCAAAAGTCAACTCTATTTCATTCCAAAGTCTAATACATTTCAGCTTGATTCCCCAGCCCCCTCCTCAATTTCACTCATGTATATAGAAGGGGTGTTGCTGAGGCAACCTTCCCTAAGGAAGCTTTCCAGTTCTTCTATTTCTATATATTAAGGTAGATTGTTGCTAAGGGTGTCATTTCCAAAACAGAAATAAATTTAACCGAAATTATATCTAAAGATTTTAAAGCACCAGGACTCTTGGTGTAAAACTATTGTATAACTGACTTCATTACTTACAAACATTATTGGTGTTATTAGTCTTTGTGCTCATTTTCACCTTGGTTTGAAAAATGACTCCTATTTCTTTGTCTTGGCTTCTGCCTCAAGAGCACATTTTAAATTGGCATGTAGTACAATTATTCTCAAATGCTTTTCTCACTGTGTCTAAGATGTGCTTCTCTTTCTCTCTCGATCTGCGTTAACTCTAATTTTTAAGAAATATTTGCTTACGATTTTCCTTTCCGTACTCTGAATTATTTTATGTGGGAAAAATATACCCATTCTTCAAAGATGAATGAGTCCCTCTTCTAGGCGCATCTGTCATGTCACAGAGCATTGCAAACCCAGTGATTTGGAAATCTGTGATTTCTGTAGGTACCTCCTGCTGAGTATTAAGTGCCAGGCATGAATTCTAGCCTTCTTAATGTCCTCTTTTCATTCATTGGCATAGCTCTGTTTATGAATAATAGATTTTGTGAATTACGGATATGTCTATTGAACTCCTTCTTCAATTCATATTTGAAGAACATAATAGGAATGTACTCATAGATTTAGGAGGGGAAAGATGCAAGGTATTATAACTAATGGCTTCATTTCTGAGGCTCTCTAACATCTTCATTGTCCACATGTTTGAGGCTGTGTCTTTGTTTCCCATAATTATGAGATTCAGTATACTGAAGACTCTGAAGCATAAGTAGGATTTTTAAATGAAAAGAGATGCATATTTTATTCTCTCACAAGATCTTGCCAATTAGATAAAATATAAAAGCTGTGTGGTATAGTATAATGAACAGCATGTAGATATTGTGTCTCAAAATACATTATTCTTAAGCATTTTGATGCTTAGTTAGAGGATTTAAAGATGGATGTAGACACTGTGCAACTGTGGTAACAAATACATGGAAATTAAGTAAATGTATATTAATATTGTTTTACATTTGAAGTGAATTATTGTATAACTTAAACGATTTTTTATCTAATCCACTGGAAGTTTGCATAAATGCTTCCATGGTTGAATGTATTGACACTGCTTGGACTTTCAAGAATCTTAAGTGGTTAGGGGATTCTGCACCGTGTGTGTGTGTGTGTGTGTGTGTGTGTGTATACCTAGAAGACAACTTTGAATGTTGGTCCTCACCTTCACTTTGTTTGAAATATCATCCCATCCTTGTTGCTGAGTAGCCTAGACTAGCTGCCCTATAAGATTCACAGATCTCCTGTCTCTACCGTTCATCTTGCTGTAGAGTGCTGAAATGAGGATGTTTCTACAACAAACATTTACCCACTGAGCTATCTCTCAAGCCTCACCTACTCCAAATTTAAGTTATTCAAGTTAAGTGTAAAACCTAGCTTCAAGAACAACCTAAATGATAAAATACATAAAAGTTTTGTATTGCTTTTCTAATTTTTATTAATTATTTTCATGAAGATCTGAACATATATTTCTGAAATTCATTAATGAAAATTACAAATTGCAGTTGAGGAAAGGGTGGCATTGTTGAATGCTGTTCAGAAATAGCTTTCACTGTAAATTTTTTGAGATGCAGAAAATATCAGTAGTATTGTCCTATGTGCTGGAAATATACAGATAGTAAAAGATATTTTAAAATTCTATTGTTTCAGTTTTTATTGCATTTCCAGACATTTAAAATGTTAGTTTTATAATTTTATCTTGGGATGTTAATTTAGTTTCCTATTCCAGTCATTCTTCTGGGAAAATATATTTTAAAATGCCTTGGTCATAAATTTTCAAGTATTTCAGAATGACAAGTGATATAGTTCATATTCATTACAAAGGTGACAGTCAGCAACACTACAAAGGCATTTGCATATGTATGCATACTTATACATCTCTATAAATTTTATGCTACCTTATTTCCTCACCTGAAAGAAATGGATGATGAAATGATACCTAACATCTGTTTTTGCAGGATTTTGCTTCTAAGAGTAAACTTATCCACAGCTCATGAGCATCTATCACTTGAATGAAGTTCTTCCATTGCTCCCTATTCCAATGGCTGTCCAGAAATTGAAGACAAGCATTCCTTGATGTGTCCTTCCCTTCAGCCTCTATAATATGTTATAATTCCTGCGTGCATATTTTCTCAGTGTTTGAAAACAGACCATATCTATTTCTCTATAGCAGGCTATATGTAATACACTAACCTAATAGGTATATGATCATTTTTCACACATTATAATCATAATTAAGTTGTCTCCCCTAATCTCATGTCAATCTGTTCCAAACTTGTTGTCAAAGAGATCCTTTAAAGACTTGAATATGATCACATTTTTCTCACTTACATTTAATTGAAGGAGAAAAAGAACCACCTCTGTCAAATATCAGATATCTACACTTACAAGTACTCATGTCTGGGTCTTCTACTTCTTCCATTGTTCTACAGGTCTGTTTTTGTGGTAGTACCATAGTTTGTGGCACCTCTTTAATCTATCTTGAAGCCTACAATAACAATTTCTCGAGTATTCATTTTGTTCAGGATTTCATTGTTTATCAGGGTTATTTTCTGGATCCATTTGAACTTTATGATAGTTTTTTTTCATATTGATGTGTGTTATACTGTGGGTATTTTGGTTGAGATTGCATTGAATATATAAACTACATTTAATAGAATGGTCATTTTAATATTAATTCTGATGAATCTTTGGGGTTTTTTTGGTTTCTTTTGTTTGTTTGTTTGTTTTGGTTTTTCAAGACAGGGTTTCTCTGTGTAGCCCTGGTTGTCCTGGAACTCACTCTGTAGACCAGGCTGGCCTCGAACTCAGAAATCCGCCTGCCTCTGCATCCCAAGTGCTGGGATTAAAGGCTTGCGCCACCACTGCCCAGCAAATATTTATTTATTTATTTATTTATTTATTTATTTATTTATTTTTTGTCAAATTGCTGCTTTATTTTTGGGGGGGCCTTTATGATCACATGTAACTTGACCAGAAGAGTCAATCTTTGGTGTGAAGGAAGGAGGAACTGTTGTTACCAGTTAGGAGGTGTTTGAATGAAAACATCATTTATGAAATGATACAAACACAAGGAGCTGAAAGCAAAAAGACTGTTAGAAAGTCATGTGAAGGAGAACTGCAGAACACAGGAGATCAGCAGTTGGACTTGATCCGGAGCTGATTAGGAAAGGTGCCAAGTAGGTTACCAATGCCACAAGAAGTAACTAAGGTGAACTTCAAGGTTCCAGGATGAGCCTGTGCAGTACAGAGCAGTGAACTTTCAGTTCCTGGGGATTTAAGGAGAAGAAACATGTTGTAAGACGCTTTTAGATGTGGAAGGAACTAAAACATTTGTATTTTCTTTTGCACCATGTCATTTTCCTGGCTAATTGTCTGGACCTCTTTTCGATGGAATTCATCACTTGATTCTGGAGTCTTTCCTTTCTGTCCCCGACAGGGGGCAGCACTTGAGAATTGCCTGTGAGTTGGGGTGATGAAATGTACAGATCTGGGCAGGACAATTTGGCAAGAGTGTGAAGCCTGAAGAGAAAAGAAGGAGAGGACTGGAGGAGGCATCTTGTGGGGTTTTGTGGGGAAGAAGCCACCGAGGAGGAGCTATACAGAATAAAAGAATAACAGAAGGGAATGCTGTATTGGAAGACAGGGACAGGGTTTGTTAAAGGCTAGCATGTTAAATGACAGAACAAAATTATAGGTAAAGTGAAGTGGAAAACAGCCATTGCATCAGGTGTTTAGGAAACTTATCAGACCATTAAGGTCTCAGGAAATCGGAAGACTTGACATTTCGTTGGGTTAAATGAGAAGAGCTATGACAATTTTGAGTGAAAGAAACAGATCTTCTCAATAAATTATACTGTGTCAGTTGTATATTCATGTAAAATTAATTTTGGATTCACCATGTGCCAATTACAGGTATCCGTCACAGATAATTCAGAAGTTTAAAAAATAAGCTTTTGGGGAATTACAGAGGACATTATCTCCACAATCTTGATGCAGGAAGATATTTCTTTTTTTTTTTTTTAACTTTTTTTTTTAACTTTTTTTTTCTTTTTTTTTAAATTCCTTTTTTTTTTTTTGAATATGAGATGCTTTTTTATAGCGTGTTTTACAAGGGGAGGGGGTAAGAGGGTCCAGGTGGTGGAAAAGTACAAAATCTTCTTGGCCTGTGCCTTGAAACATGTCATGGTCTATATGGTACACTGCCTTGAATTATGATCTACCTGCAGTTCTTCAGAAGATATGGTACACTGCTTGAGTTATGGTCTCCCTGCTATTCTTAAGAAGACATGGTACTCTGCTTTGAGTCTATCTGCAGTTGCTAAGCAGGATCTTGCAGCTGCCAAGCTTCAGAGGACAGTGTGCAGGTGGGGAAAGGTAGGGGGTAAGGGTAAGGGCGAGGGTCCTGGCTTCTGGCATCTCCCCCTTCTCTGTTTAGTTAGAGAAGGCTTCTTATGTTCAATCCCAACTATGTGAGTTTTGAATTTGGATGTCTAATTATGGGGGGTCTTGGACAAGTTCACAACCCCAAAACACTGATGTGAGACAAGTCACATCGATGGTCGAAGGCTTTAGGCTGTCGACGATGGGCAACGTCAAGGGACTCTGATGTGGGTGAAAGGAGGGTGAGAGCCCTGTCTTAGGCCATGTAGGCTGCACCCACTCCCAGCACCACGCACTCCTTTTCGGCTGCATTGGGTGGGCCCCTGGGAAGTGGACCTACAATAATCCCGTCATTGGGCTAACTCACAGCCATCCTAGTCTCTTGTAAATGTTCAAGTTACCAACCATTTGTCAGTTTGGGGTGTAATATTGTCATAAAGGAAGGCTCCCCAATGTTAGCGGCCATATCAAGGGTGGCCTTGGTTTAGGAAAAAGCCAATTTTTGTTGTGGTGATCAAGAGGCCAAGCTCTCTAGCGAGAGAAATGAGGGCAAAGCCAGGCATACCAGAAACCCTTCTGGAGGGCGTGGAAGTCTAGGGGTCGACCGTAGGAGGAGGCAGGGGAGCTGACAGTTGAGTCAGTCTCCTGCGGAGTCACTTCTGGATCCTCTGCAATTTTCAGCTGATGGTAATGAACTTCAACTGCCTTCTTGATGGCAGCATCAACCTGGTTCCGTGGACGACAGGTCACGGGCGATGATCTCTGTCTTGCTCAATCTTGATGTCGTGCGCACATCCTCTCAATGAGGGTCTGTCCGGATGGGTCCGTGCCTCGAGCCCCACGTCTGGGTGCCACTTGGCCCGACCTGCGGGTCCTGGTTATTCGTGGGGGCGAGGAGGACTGGAACCTGCTATTCTTCAGAAGATATGGTACACTGCTTGAGTTATGGTCTCCCTGCTATTCTTCAGATGATATGGTACACTGCTTTGAGTCTATCTGCAGTTGCCAAGCAGGATCTTGCAGTTGCCCAGCTTCAGGGGACCTTGTGCAGGTGGGAAAAGTTAGGAGGTGAGGGTAAGGGCGAGGCTCCTGGCTTCTGGTCCATCTGGGTTAGAACTTCTAATAGCAGGCATCACGGGTGATTCAATTTTACCTGGAAAGAAAAAAGAAGGGGATTCTCAGGGAGATTTCTCTTCCCTGGATGTAAATTGTTAATCATCGTATTTATGATTGGGCCTGGCTTTGTGAGGGTATCTATTTTTTCCATTAATATTTGTGGTAGCCGGTTAGCTGTGCCTCCTGTGGTATTGGGCAGGCATATCAGTCCTCGGCTCCATAAGGGAACTGGGACTGGGGCATTCCCTTTATGGGTATTATTTATTTATTTCATGTATGTGAGTACACCACCATTGCTCTCTTCAGAGACACCAGAAGAGGGAACCAGACCCCATTACAGATGGTTGTGAGCCACCATGTGGTTGTGGGAATCGAACTCAGGACCTCTGGAAGAGCAGCCAATGCTCTTAACCTCTGAGCCATAACTCCAGCCCCTCTGATGACTCTTGAACACAAGATATTTTTCGATTTTCTAGTGTCTTCTTCAGTCTGTTACATTAGAAATTTGAAGAGTTCAATTTAGAGGCCTTTTGTCTCATTAATTTTGTTTATTCTAAGATATGCTATTGTTTTTGAAGCTATTGCAAAGGAGAGTATACCAATGAATGCTTTCTTCCTGAATGTTTTGGTATGCAGAAAAGCTGGAGTTGTATAAGATGATTTTGTACCCTCCCACTTTGCTGAAAATTTTTAAGGCTTCTAGATATTGTTTGGTAGGATTTTTGAGATTTCTTATGTTTAAAATTGTATCATCTGCAAATAGAGATAGACTGACTTCAATTCTGTTCCATTAATTTCATTCCCTTGCCTTATGGGTCTACTGGCATTTTAAATATTAATACTGACAGTGGATAGCCCTATCTTATTCCTGATTTTAGTGGTATTGCTTTATGTTTTCTCCACTTAGAATAAGGTTGGCTGTGAACCTGTCATATCTAGAATTTATTATACTGAAGTATGTTCTCTTCAGTCCTACACTGTTTAGACATTAATCATGAAAACTTCGTCAATGGATTTCATGCATCTATTAAATCACAGTGTAATTTTGTTATTAAAACCATTTCTAGAATTCATAATGTGAATTCACTTCCACATGTTAAACCAAGCTTGCATTTTAAAGACAAATCCCACTAGATCAATATGAATGATTTTCTGGTTATATGATTCTCATCAGTTTGCTAATTGTTTATTTATGAATTTTGTACCTGTGTTCATCATACATATAGGTCTGAGGTTTTAGTGTTTCGTGTGTGTGTGTATGTGTGTGTGTGTGTATGTGTGCTTGTGCATGTGTATGTATCAATTTGAATGGAAATCATGACTGATACTAGAAACCGAGACAGATATCTAGGACTAAAGACATGACATAGACCTTAGAAAAAAAGAAAACCAACTACCACACTTTATTAAACCAGCATAAATCCTAACTACATTTTAAATCTTAGCATTATATCCTCTGATAAGTGTAATTATCACTCCTCATCAAAGAAATATATCTTTACATCACAGAAAATTATAAATGGTCATAATGTAGATATCAGTGGACCCTGACTAGCACAATAGGCACACCTCCATCACAGCTCTTTCATCTCTTGCTCAAAAATCATTGACGTATAGAATGAGGAATAATTACAAAGAACCGGAATATCAGGGACACTTATTTAAGACTGTATCTTCTAGAAATGGCTGAACAAACAAGACCTAAACAAAGGGAAATATCAATAAATATGTTAAAGCAGAAGGAGAGAAATCTTACAAGATCTTATTCCTAGATTCAGAAAAATCGACAACTAATGACTGCTGAGGGAGAGAATTAACTTCTTTCAGCAACAATCCTCTTAACTGATTACCAGAAACAAAGTTGTCAGGTCTGAAACAACAATAATAGACTCAATAGAATATATTTATATATATTTTGCATATATATGTACATATATATTGTGGGACCCATGAAGGGATGGCTTGGTTTCTGGTAGAGCACTGGCTAGAGATAGCAAAAGACTCAACAAGCGTACATGCCTGCGAGGGATGACAATGTATTTGGCCATGCTCCCAGACTCTTGGCTCCTGACATGCAGCAGAGACCTCCATTGACCTATGAATTTCAGTCACATAGGGCAATGCCCCTACCAGCCCCTCCACAGGTAGAAGGCATGACAACAAGCCTCAGGGCCTCAAGAGATTTACATACTAATGAGACACCTGAAGGCCAGAGGGCATAGCCAGTTAAGTATTCCTTCCCAGACTCTCCTCCCTCCCTATTTAACTCAGGTCTGCCCTGAGTTTGGGGGGTGTGCAGCCAGATTCATCTACTTCCCTCCATGACAATAAACCTTGTAAAACCATGGACTTCCTCATCTCTTTGGGGCCTGAAATGGAGAATCGTGGAGGTGACCTCCCAGTATCCAGCTGTTTTCTACTCTCCCATGGAGGACTTCTCTGCATTCCAGCCACAGGGACGATCAATTCAAGCAAGCTAGCCAAGCCACAGAGTCAGTCAAGCGAGGCGGGAAGTGCACTGTCTGGGCTCCCCTCACCCATCACCTTGTTTCTCTCGGCTTTAGTCCAGGCCCTTATTCCTGTTTTTCCACGGACCCCAGCAGTGTCTGGGAGCCTGAGATTGGAGACCACCAGCCTCCAGGTCCACTCAAAAGCCCTGTGGGACCTTCAAACTGAGACCTCTCCACCCCTGGGCGGAGCCCTGAGCGACTTCTTAGACCAACATCTGCCTGGTGAAGCGTGGAAGGAGCTCAGTCAAAATTCCCATGTGCTTTTGCCTCTCTGATCCATGGCAGACACACACGTGGGAACCACAACTCTGCCCAACAGGACCCATGCACCCGCCCACACCAGCGAGCTATTAACCCCTCAATATATATGCATAAGATTAATAATTTTTAAAAACAAGGTATAAATTTGAGATACAGGCATAGGAGGGTTGGAAGGAAGGAACACGTAAGGGACTAATGGGAAGATTAGGAAAATATAGTTATATAGCTATACTTTAATTACAATACAAATATAAATAAAATTCAACCTTTTCTTTCTCTTAGATAAAAGGGTAGTGTCATAACTTCATCAGAATCTGTCATCAATATAATTACTCGATTCATTTGTCTTCAAATAAAAGATATTATCTCCTTATTATAACACTATGTAATCTACTACTGGTACTTTTATATTTGGAATCTATTTTATTGAATAAAATTTGAAAATTTACAAGACATGTACTAAAAAAGAACAGCATGGTTAGTGAGCTATTTTTCCCATTTTAAGTGTACACTGAAATACATGTCACATATAATGTGTACAAACTGGTACACTATTTGTTTTCACTTGTAGTAATCTAAGGAGATTTTCAAGTTCTTATTGTCTATGACTTGAAGAAGTAGAAAGAGCACCTCACATTCATTTCTTGCCCTACAATTTTTTTATCTGTGCTCAAATTAATTTTCTCTGAAATTTACATTCTATCCTGGACTTTATTATTTAGATAATTTTGAGGAGATCAAATAAAAATCTTCCAAATTTTCTTTAGTTGTTTTTCTTACATCAATAATTTTCAACCAATAGCCTCAATATCTAGAAAGTAATACTAATCTCTGATTAAGAAAGAAAACTGATTCTCAAGGTAAAGACTGAGATCTGACTCTATAGTTATGCTGAGTTGAGTCAAATTGCCTGATTTTTATGTTTCAGTGATCTTAACTGAAGCAATTAACAATACTATTTAAACTGAACAATACTATTTAAAATGTTTATCTTTTTGAAGTCATTCATTGGAAATTATTTTCTGGAATTTTGTTTATAATGTAATCATTAGTCAGTTGTTCAGTTTCTCTCTCTCTCTCTCTCTCTCTCTCTCTCTCATTCTCAGAATTCAGAGAGCATCTGAATCATCTAGAAGATTTGATGAGTCCTTTGGTTGCTGTCCCAAATCCTCTTGTCCCTTACTCCATCAGCAGATTTTCTGATTGGACATATTATAGTAAGAACTATGAATTTGATGAACTTATATTTTTAGTAAGTTCTCTGAAGATGATGGTGTTGATCCAGAATAAGTCTCAAGCCCACACCGATACTCCCTAAAGCAGAATTCCACTGTTTAAATGAGGGAGCAAATGGTGCCTAGCTCATTATTGCTTCTCATTATTAATTATAAAGTTGCTGATCCTCCCTCTGCTTGATACCCAACTTAATTTTAGTTTTAGTCTTAATGTTATAATTTGGCACTGGCCATTTGATATTTAAAAATATTTTATAGAAAATTCTGAAGACAGATACTAAAGCTAGAAAATCTCATCATACTAACTAGAATCTCATATACAGAATTATACCATATATAGAAAATATATCGAAAAATACTTCAAAATGTTTTCAAATAACTTCATTATTACTTGGTCAGTTATCAGATATAGTGAGTTATGCTTTAAAACTTAATATTGACAAATTGCATGTCAATGCTAAACAGAGCCTTCTGCCTCTGGTGTGCTCTTAGTTACAGAGCAGTCACTGTGGTACAAAGTCCATGCTACTGGTAATATTTATAACTGCAGTACCCAATCTGGCTTGTATTTACAGTGCCCACCATGTTCCCAACTAGGCAAGGCCTGAGGCCATGAAAGGCAGCAGGAACAAGCAGCTGCTTGGCTCAACACCAGCACTTGCACCCACAAGACACCATCATGGGAGGTGACTCTTCCAATCTACCATGCTGTTTCCGCAATGCAAGGCTGAGCCCAGACTTTGTACCATCCACACAATACCCTAATGTTTAAAGATTTCCCAATAGCTTTAAATATTTGGTAATTTTCAATTAACAAGATGCCCACACAATTAAAGGTGTGTCCCAATATCAAACCTTAAATATAAATCATTATATTTATATTTAAGACAATATAAATAAGACCATCATGGACCCACCTTGGTTCTCCATGTCTCCTATGTCCTGCTTCTTCCTAGCTCCTCCTCTTCCTCTCCTTACTCCTCTCACATTAGCTCTTCCCAAGTTGCTAAGCTTATGGTAATTGTTGCGGGTAAAATATCCCACTAAAAGTCCATATATAAACTGTGGATGAACAATAGCATCAACATGACAATCGGAAGTCATAGGAGATGATAGGATATTGTAGACTCTTGGTGCACCTGAGGTCTGTTTTCATCTTTATACATGGCTCAAGTCACACAAAAGCTGTCACACCATCAAGTCTCTTCTCAGTTATTTCTTATTGTACAGACCAATATATCTTTAAATTTTATGCTTAAGGTGATGGGAGTCTATGAAATATGAAAACTATTACTTAATAATTTGGCCTTCTCTGTACAACTTCAAGATTACAATTAAATTCATGTGCATATAAAGTCCATCTCTATAAATTGACATATATTATACACATTGCATTTATATATGTATATAAATACACAATAATATCTTTATATATGTGTATATGCATATATATATATATATATTGATATATATATATTGATATATAAAGATGGATTGATTTCTTTGATTTCCTCCTAAAATTCTCTGGGTCAGATGGTTGACCTGAATCATATGACAGGATTTCCAGCATCGTAAGCAGATGTGAAACTTTTCTGTATTTCCTTAATTTTTCTGTGGACCTAATTCATGGTAGAGCATTCTTTCTATTGGACATTCTATGGAAACCCCTTTTCTTGTCTCTCTTCTCCTTTTCTGCAGTGAGTAGAAAACTATAAAACACATCCCTTTTATTTCCTAGCTTGATTATAGAAAAAGCATTTCTTAACCTACTATGTTAACTAAAAGTGGCAGTTGGAGTTGATAATTATTAGGTGTTAGCTTCGGTGGTTGGGACTCTGAACTTCTTTTTACCAAATAGTGGAATTTTCAAGATTTTCTGTTGTATGGTCTAAATACGGCTATTGGAAATTTTATTATTTAACCTTGGAAAATACATTGCTTTTATTTTCTATTAAAATACTGATTTTGTTATTCTGAGGTCGATTTCATTCTTCTGTTTGAACATATTTTACTTCTCAGCTCCAGCAGGAAGTTGAAAACTGGACAGCATTCCTCCTCCTGGTGAGCTGGCAGGATTACCTTTTCTTCACATAGAGATATTTTAGCAGTGATATCTTTGCTGTCTGTGTAAATATAGAAAAGTTAGTCCTTAAATTCCATTAACTGCAATCCTTATTGTTGTGGTTTGGTCTGATGCTTGTATTATGTTATTTGGTTCCTCTAAATTGCATGAGAATCTGCAATGTCCCTTCACCCAGTTGGTTTAGCTTGATAAATAAAGTTGCTAGTCACCAGTGGCTAGGCAGAGCGACAGAGGTGAAATGGTTAGGATTCCCCAGTGAGGGACTGAGGGAGGAGGAAGGAGATAGCTGCCATATTGGGAAAGGAGTAAAGAAGAGGCCTGAGATGTGCAAAAGAGGGAACATAGCCATCATGTAAGAGCAGTTGTGGCCCAGGAGGGCTGCAGGTCTGGGTTGAGGGCCACAAAGAAGGAAGATAAGTTTTAGTAAATAATGAGTTGGGATTATCGGAATGTCCATGTGGAGATTTGGAGGTGGCCCAATCATTGAGATGTTTAAGGCATATTAAAATATAAGGCTGCATGTATGTCTTTCTTTTGAGGAACACACCACCACCACCATCGGGGATGATTTGAATAAAGTTATTTGGGTACTTCCATACTTTATTAATAAGAGAATTATACTTCAACAGTTTTCTGATTGCCTTTTTAGGCGAATGTGTTGCTCAGTCCTCCGTGCACAGGGAATTGTTCCTTTCAGTTTTTTGTAACGCTGGCCACTTATATAGAACTTACTGATTAACTTAAACATTTCTCAAGTTTCAAAATAACCTTCAGTTACTTCCTAATTTCTTTTTCTTAGGACTTCCTAAGAAAATTATATGTTGAAACACCCAGGTCTTTGCTCATATAAATTTTCTGAGTTAATTTTCACTATATAGTATGATGATTAAAAATTTATGACTTCATATAAATTAGGTAAAGATGAATGAAGGGTAAATGGCTCCTGAATGTTTAAACATTCTTTACATGCAAGTGCAATTGTATGATTAAAAGATGAAACAAAATTTTATAATTAGACACTGAATCTTGACCTTGGCAATGTATATCACATATTTCCTCCTTTTTCAAGAAATCAACAGTCCTCTCCTCTTTGAATGGGAATAAAATAGTGGCTGTTGAATAGTAGTTAAGTGTGCAGCAGAGGAAGTTGTTCTTATGCCTGTAAGCAGGCACTCTCATCTCCAACTCTACAACAGAAGACCTGTGGCAGCTTTCCCTGTCCCTCTGCTCCCATAGCCCATAGATCTCAGGATCTGCCTCTCCTAACCTTTGTCTCCCTACTCATTATTTGTCCCAGCTTCCAAATACAGCAGATATTTCCTGCTAACCTACGGATCACTCCTGCCAAGAACACAAATAAGCTGCCTGTAGATTTTTTTTTTTTTTGTCTCCTTCTATTCCTGTAGATCCAAATCTCTGCCTCATTCCTCTTGCTATAGCAAACCCTCTGTGGTGACCTCTGTTCACTGTACTTCCCCATTCCATGGAAAAACATAAGAATATCCTTGTTGAAGAGTCTTTTCTCTTCACTCCTGTGGATTCCCTCAGACACCTATGTGAGGAAAATTTAAGAAGGCCGCCACAGCAGCGCAAACCCCGGAGGGGCTTCTGCCGCAGTGGTGGGTCCCACATTAGGGAGGGAATCCTATGGTTCCAGCGGCCTGAGGGCCTTGGCGGCGGCAGGCCCCAGTAACATGAGGAAGTCCTTGGTTCCAAAAAGGTTTATTGTCATGGCGGATAATAGATGGATCTAGGCGTACCCCCCCCCAAACTCAGGGCAGTCCCGAGTTATATAGGGAGGGAGAAAGGGGGAGTATTGGGGGAAGATCTGGGAGAGGCATGTTTAATTTGCTCTGCCCTCTGGCCTTCATTAGAATGTAAATCCCTAGGGCCTGAGGCCTATAGCCTGGCCTATGTGACTCTATGGAGACCTTGACTGCTTTTCAGGATCCTGGATGATGGGGGGGGACCGAACTCCTGCCGGTTCTCACACAGAATTCCACGGAGAATCTCGGGGTTCTAGGCATCTGCTCAACCATGACCCAGGATACCCTTACGCAGTCCCACACACCTAGCCTTATTCTATTTTAAGAGTCAGCTCCCAATACCCAGAAAAAATTTTTCTTGGAGACTTGAAATGGTCACAATAATCATAACAAAAGATAATTTCCTACTAGACAATATACAGGCATCAGACTCTCCATACATCAAGGAACAAATCAGCCATCCAATGAAGACAAATCCAGAGGTTAGCACCTAGTCCTATTATCAACCCAATCCCAGATACCTAGGGACCAACCTAAAAACATAATCAATAACAGCCAGAGAATTATATCTTCACTAAAATACAACTATTGTGCAACATCAGGTCCTGAATATTTCAACATAACTAAAAGATAAGGAAAAGACCTTAAAAGTGAAGATGATAATGGTCTGAAAAGAGGAAATTAACAAATCTAACACAAAATTTGTGTTTTGAAGTTCATAAAAACAAAAGTAGTCAGTGTAAGGAAAGGAATAAAAAAGATTAAGGCCTGACAATTGAAAAAGGAACAGTGAAGAAAACACAAACTGAGGGAAGATGTACAGAATACAAAGAGTGGAAGAATGAATCTAAAACATTGAAGATACAATAGAAGAAATGGATACATTGCTCAAAAGATGTGGGTTTTTTGAGCTTTTAACGGATTTTTAATTTTTATTTAATATTATGTGTTTTTTAATTTAAATGATTTCACTTATTTGCATTCTACTCCTTGTTCTCCCAGCGCTCTCCCACAGTGTCTCATCCCATTCTCCTCCTCCTTGCTTCTAAGAGGATGATCTTTCCCCACCAGGTCTCCCCATTCCCTGAGACCTAAATATGCTCGATGATTAAGCACATCTTCTACTGAGGCCAAACCAGGAAGACCTCTGCTATGTATGTGCCAGGGGCCTCTGAGAAGTCCATATAGGTTCCTGGTTGATGGCTCAGTCTTTGGGAGCTCTCTGGAGTCTGGGTTAAGTGAGATTGCTGCTCTTCCTATGGGGTTGCTCTCCCTTTCAGGTTCATCAATACTGTTCCTAATTCTACCATAAGGGTCCCCAACTTATGTCCAATGGGTGTAAATATTTGCTTCTGTCTCAATCAGCTGCTAATAGGGCCTCTCTCAGGACAGCCATGGCAGGTTCCCATGTATAAGCACACCATACCATAGTTGTGTCAAGCCTTGGTGCCACCCACCCCCCATGAGATAGATCCCAGGTTGGGTGGGTCATTGGGCCTCCTTTCCTTCAGTCTCTTCTCCATTTTTGTTCCTGCAGTTATTTTAGGAACAATCAAGTGCAAGTGGATCAAAGACCTCAACATAAAACCAGATACACTGAATCTAATACAAGAGAAAGTAGAAAAGAGCCTCAAACTTATTGGCACAGGGGAAATTTTTTGGAACAGAATACCAATGGCTCAGACTCTAAGATCAACAATTGATAAATAGGACCTTATTGAAACTGAAGAGCTTCTATAAGGCAAAAAACACAGTCAATAGGACAAATTGGCCACCTACAGAATAGGTTAAAACAGTCTTCACTAGTCCTACACTGAACAGAGGACTGATATTCAAAATATATAAAGAAATCCAGAAATCAACCTCCAAAAGCACAAATAACCCAATTTAAAAATGTAGTACACATATAAACAGAGAATTTACAACAGAAGAATCCCTAATAACTGAGAAACACATAAAGAAATGTTCAAAGTCCTTACTCATCAGACAAATGCAAATCAAAATGACCCTGAGATTCCACCTTATTCCAATCAGAATGGCTAAGATTAAAAATCTCAAATGACACCACATGCTGGCAAGGATATGGATAAAGAGGAATATTCCTCTACTGCTGGTAGAATTGCAAACTGTACAACCACTCTGGAAATCAGTATGGAAGTTCCTCAGAAAATTAGAAATAGTTCTAACTAAAGATGCAGCTACACCACTATTGGGCATATACCCAAATGATGTCCCACCATACCACAAAGACACATATTCCACCATGTTCATAGCAGCCTTATTTGTAATGACTAGAAGCTGGAAGCAACCTAGATTTCCCTTATAGAAAAACAGGTACAAAAAATGTGGTTTATGTACACAGTGGATACTATTCAGCATGAAGCATGAGAACATCATGAATTTTACAGGCAAATGGATGGACCTAGAAAACATCATCCTAAGAGAGCCAATTGGACACGAATGGTATGTACTCACTGATAAGTGGATATTAGCTCAAAAGTACAGAATACCTAGAATACAATCTCAGACCATAAGAAGCATAACTAGCAGAAATATCCAAGTGAAGAGGTTTCAACCCCAGTTAAAAGGGGTAAGGAAATAATCATTGGAGGCTAATGTAGGAAGGGTCTTGAGTGGGAAAAGGGAGGGAAAATGGAACAGGGGAAGATGATCGGATATGAGGGGGAGAGGATAGGAGAAATCCCAGAAGGCCAAGAGAATAAATGGACATAAGCAGCATAGGGGAGTGGGAATTGGGGGAATGCTCTAGAGAGTACCAGAGACCTGGAAGGTGAGACATTCTCAGGACTCATTGAGAGTGACTTTAGCTACAATGTCAAACATTGGGCAAATGGAACTTGAAGAATCCAACTCCAGTATATAGACAAGACCTCAAGTAGAGGGGGACAGGTTTACTAACTCATAGTCAAAATTTAAAGAAATATTTTTAAAAATTCTGACACAAAACATACAGCAAACTTGAGACGTCATGGAAAGACAAAATTTAAGAATGATAAGAAGCAGATATCGAAATCTGGGCTTGCTCTTTGGTCCAGAGGAGATTTATGGGACCCCAAAAATGGCCTGATTCCCTGAGGAAACCTTCAGAGGTCCCAAAAGTAATCAACTTGGAGTCGAATCTGCCTGATATCTCAGTTGATCACCTGGGACACCAAAGAGAGGTGAGTGGCCGGTGTTTCTCCTGATCCCTAATGTCTATATTTGGGCTTGATCTTTGGTTCAGAGGAAATATATTTTGCCCCAAGAGCATTCTGTTTCCCCATTGAAAACTTCAAGGGCCCCAGTACTATCTTGGAACCCTGCTTCACCAATCCAATACCAGTTGGATCTGCCTGCCATCCAGGTGAGTCCAACTGGAACATAGCCTGCAGCGTGGAGACTGCCTGAAGCACAGTCAACAGTCAGATACCCTGACTTCTGTGGCTTCCACCACCTTCCCAAAAAGTCCTGCTGTCATCAGGATCACTCAGACAACACTGCTGTCATCAGGATCACTCAGACAACACAAGGGACATCCAGGGCAATATCGCATCACCAGAACCGAGCTATCTGCTTCAACAAACTTTGGATATCCTAATGAAACTGAAGCAAAATAAGAAAAATCTTAAATCCAATGTTATAAAGATGTTAGAGGCCTTTAAAGAGGATGTGAATAAATTTCTTAAGGAAATAGAGAAACTATTCAAACAGATAGAGGCATTACAAGAAGAAGCAAATAAATATAAAGTAACAATATAATCAAACTGGTGAAGGATATGAGTAACACTGTCTAAGACCTGAAAAGGGAAATGGAAGAAATAAAGAAAATGCAAACCAAGACAATCCCAGAGGTGGAAAACCTAGGAAAGAGTACAGATAATACAGACTTAAGCATCATCAACAGAATATATCAAATGAAAGAGAGAACCTCAGGTTTAGAAAATATCAGAGAAGAAATCAAAGAAATGCATAATGTACAAAATGTCCATGAGACAAGGGATCCAGGAAATTTAGAACAATATGAAAAGAGCAAATCTAAGAATAATTTGAATAGAAGATGAAGAAGAGGAGGAGGAGAAGGAGGAAAAGAAGGAGGAGGAGGAAGAAGATTCTTTCCAGATCAGAGGCCCAGAAAAGTGCTTTAAAAAGATCATAGAAGAAAATTTCTTTAACCTAAAGAAAAATATGTTTATATATGTACAAAAAGTTTACAGAACACCAAAATGGTAGGACCATAAAAAAAAAAAAAGAAAAAAAAGCCTTCCACCCTCCCACCGCATAATGATCAAAACCTTAAATATACAGGACAAAGAAATAATTATTAAAGCAGAAAAGGGAAAAAGCCAAGTAACGTACAAAGGGAGATATATCAGAATTATACTTGAGTTCTCATCTGAGACTCTAAAAACTAGAAAGACCAGGGCAGAGAGGTCTTGGAGAGCCTAAGAGACCACAGATGTCAGTACATACTTCAATACCCAGCAAAACTTTCAATCACAATAGATGGAGGAACGAAGATATTCCATAATAAAATTAAATTTAAACAATACCTTTTTATTAACCTAACCTGACAGAGGATAATAGAAGGAAAACTTCAATGAGGCTAACTATACTCAAGAAAACAAAAAACATAAACACATTCACATAACTGAAACCAATAGAAGAGAAACACACACAACCACCACCAACATCAAAATAACAACAACAAAAAAACAACAAAAAAAGAAAACAAAAACTATCATTGGTCATTATAATCTCTCAACATCAATGGATGTAAAGCCCCAGAAAGGAGACACAGGCCAACAGAATGGATACATAAACAGAACCCAGCATTCTTCTGTATACAAGAAAGACATCTCAGTAACAAAAATAATGATTATTTCAGTATAAAGTTATGGATGGAAAAACACTTTCTAAGCAAATGGACCCAAGAAATAAGATAGAGTAGCCATTTTAATATCTAATAAAACAGTATTTCAATCTAAAATAATCAAAAGAGAAAGGGAAGAACACCGCATATCCATCAGTGAAAATCCACAAAGAGGACATCTCAATTCTGAACATTTATGCTCCAAATGCAAGAGAGCCAATATTGGTAAAGCAAACACTACTAAAGCATAAATTGCGTATTGAACTCCACACATTAATAGTGGAAGTCCTCAGCACTCCAGTCTCACTAATGGACAGGTCAGTGAGACAGAATCCAAACATAAATAGTAAAACTAGCAGAGGTTATGATTCAAATGGATCTAACAGATATCTACAGAACATTTCACCCAAACACAAAAGTGTATACTTTCTTTTCAGTACCTCATGGAACCTTCTCAAATATTGACTATATAATCAATCACAAAGCAAAACTCAACAGATAAATAACAATGAAAATAACCCCATTAATCTTATCAGATAATCATATATTAAAGCTAGACTTTGACAATAACAGAAACAACAGAAAGCCTAGATATTCACGGAGAACAATTCTATATTCAGTGATCATTGGATCAGGGAAGAAATAAATAAATTAAAGACTTTCTAAAATTCAATTAAAATGAGGTCATCACAAATCCAAATTTATGTGACACTATGAAAGTGCTAAGAGGACACTTCATTGCACTAAGTGCCCTCATTAATAACTAAACTTGGAGAGTCCTCATAACTAAGGAATTAGAAATGCATCTGAAAACTCTAGAAAAGAAGAATAACCAAACACACCCAGAATTAGTAGATGGCAGGAAATAATCAAACTCAGGGCTGAAATCAATCATTTAGAAACAAAGAGAACAGTACAATAAATTAATGAAACCATAACCTGGTTCTATGAAAAAATTAATAAGACAAACAAACATTCAGCCAAGCTAGATAAAAGATGGTGGGACAGTAACCAAATTAACAAAATCAGAAATGGAAAGGGAGACATAACACCAGATAATGAGGAAATTCAAGAAACAAAGTATTACTTCAAAAGCCTTTTCAACAATGATTGAAAATATAAAAGAAATGGATGATTTTTTAGATAAGTATCAATTACCAAAGCTAAATCAAGACAAGTTAAACTATCTGAATACTCCCATAACCACTACAGAAATAAAAACAATTATTAGCAGTTTCCAAACCAAAGAAAGCCGTGAGCCAGATGGTTTCGGTGCAAAATTCTACCAGACTTTCACAGAATTAATACCAATACTCTTCAATCTATTCCACAAAACAGAAGCAGAAGGGACTCTGCTAAACTCATTCTGTGAGGACACAGACACCCTGGGCTTAAACTACAAAAAGATTCAACAAAGAAAAAGAATTTCAGACCATTTTTCCTTATGAGCACTGCTGTAAAAAATACTCAACAAATACTTACAAACCAAATCCAAGAACACATCAAAGACATCATCCATCATGATCAAGTACACTTCATCCCACGGATGGAGAGATGGTTCAATATACAAACATCCATCAACATAGTCAACCAGATAAACAAAATGAAAGGAAAAAAACATAAGATCATCTCATTAGATGCCCAAAAAAGCAATTGACAAAATCAAACACTCCATAATGATACAAGTATTGGAGAGATGGGATACTAGGTGCATATCTAAATACAATAAAAAGAATTCACAGCAAGCAAATAGCAAACAACAAAATTAAATGGAGAGGAACTTAAGTCATTTCCACTGAAATCAGAGACAAGACATGGCTCTCCTCACTTGCCATAACTCTACCTAGAGCAATAAAAAAACTAAAGGAGACCAAGGGAATACAAATTGGGAAGGAGGAAGTCAAAGAACTGGTATTTGCAGATGATATGATAGCATATGTGAATAACCCCAAAAGCTCTATCAAAGAACTACAACAGGTGATAAACACCTACATCAAAGTGACTGGACAAATTAACTTAAAGAAGTAAGTATCCCTCCTTTATACAAATGATAAATGGGAGTAGAAAAAAATAGTGAAACAACACTGTACAGTAGCCATGAATAATAGAAGATACCTTGGTGTAACTCTAACCAATCAAGTAAAATACTTGTATAACATGAACTTCAAGCCTCTGAAAAAAGAAATTGAGGAAGACATCAGAAGATAGAAATTTCTCCCATGTAGGATTAATGTAGTGAAAATGTTCATCCTACCAAAAGCAATTTACAGATTCAGCGCAATCCCCATCAAAATTCCAACACAGCTCTTCACATATCTTGAAAGAAGAATTCCCAACTTAATATGGGAAAAGAAACAAACAAAAAACAGGATAGCTAAATTGATCATGAACAATAAAAGAACTTCTGGAGTTCTAACTAACCCTGACTTGAAGCTGCACTACAGAGCAATTGTAATAAAAACTGCATGGTTTAGTTATAGAAACTGACAGGTGATCAGTGGAATCGAATTGAAGTCCCAGAAATAAACCCACTCATCTATGAACATTTAATTTTTGACAAAGAAGCCAAAATCCTATGATGAAAAAGAAGGACATCTTTACCAAGTGAAGCTGATCTAACTGGATGTCTGCCTGTAGAAGAATGGAAATGGATCTGTATTTATCAACCCTGCACAAAACTCAAATACAAATGAATCAAATCCCTCAATGCAAAACCAGATATACTAAATCTAATAGAACAGAAAGTGGGAAAGACCATGAACTCCTAAGTATAGGAGACAACTTCCTGTACAGAACACCAGAAGCTTAGGCACTAAGGTCAGGAATTAATCAATGTGACCTCATGAAAATGAAACTTGAAAATTTCTGTTAGTCAAAGGACACTGTCCTTATGGCAAAATGACAGCCTATAGATTGTGAAAAGATCTTCATAAACCATACATTTGACAGAGAACTAATATACAATATATATAAAGAGCTTAAGAAATTAAACATCAATAATTCAAATAGCCCAATTAAAAATCAGGGCACAGAGCTCAGTTAGAGATTTCGCAACAAAAGAATATAAGGTGGTGAGAACCATCAAAAGAATTGTTCAACATCCTTAGACATCAAAGAAATGCAATTCAAAATGACTCTGAAGTTCCACACATCAGAATGACTAAGATAAAATACTCAAAAGACAGCAAATGCTGACAAGGTTGTAAAGCAAGGGGAACAAACATTCCTTCACTGCTGGTAGAAGTACAAACCATTCTGGAATTCAATTTGGCAGTTTATCAGAAGATTGAGAGTAATAGTTCTACCTCAAGACCTAGGAATAAGACTCCTAGGCATATACAAAAATGAAACTCCACTATCCCACAAGGAACCTTGGTCAACAAGTTTCCAGAAACTGGAAACAACCTAGATGTCTCTTACCTGAAGAATAGATATAGAAAAATGTGGTAAAGTTACACAGAGGAATACTATTCAGCCATTATGAACAAACTCACCACGAATTTATTAGGAAAGAGGTGGAAATAGAAAATATCATCCCAAGAAAGTAACCTGGACCCCAAAAGACATTCATGGCATGTACTCATAGGTGAATATTAGCCATAAAGTACAGGATAATCATGTTATAATCAACAGACACAAAGAAGTCAAATAACAAGGAGGGTCCAAAGGAGGATGGTTAAATCTTTCTCAAAAGGGCAAACAAAATAGACATCTGAGCTGGATGGTGGGAAGGAGCTGGGTAGAAGAGATGATGGGTAGGGAACCATGGGAAATTTGGGGGAGATCACACACCAGAAACCTCAGATGAGGAGAAGAAGCCCCTAGAGGGTTTGTGTGGATACCTCTAGCTGAGACTCCTAAAATTAGATATATGGATCCTAAAGTGGCCATTTCCTGTAGCCAGGAAGGACTCCCAGTGGAAGGATAAGGACAGTAACCCATCCACAAACCTTTGATCAAAATATGTTCTTTCTATAACACATGCAGATACAAAGATAGAACAGAGACTGAGGGAATGGGTAACCAATGACTGTCTAAATTGAGTCCCATCCCTTGGGCAAGAACTAATTCCTGACACTATTATTGGTATTCTGCTGTGCATTGCAGAAAGGAACCTAACATAAGGGTCCTCTGAGTGGCTCCATCAAGCAGCCAATGGAAATAGATGTATAGACTCAAAAGCAAACGTTAGATGGAGCTAGAAGAGTCTTATGGAAGAGTTGGGAGAAGGACTGAGGGATCCACTGAGGAGAGAGACTCTACAGGAAGACCAAGTAAGTCAAGTAACCTATATCCTTGGGGGCTCCCAGAGACTGAATTACCAATCGAAGAATACATAGATACTACCAACAATATCTTATACATGAACTCACAGCGATTGAAACATGGGCTAGACCTAGGTTTCCTGCACATAAATAGCAGATGAGTGGCTTGGTCTTCATTGGGGGTCCCCCAAAAACTGGAGCAGGGGCTGTCTCTGAGCCTGTTGCCTGCTTGCCTGTGGATCCCATGCCCCTAAGTTGACCATTTTGTCTGGCCTCAATCTGAGAGGATGCACCTAGTCTTGCAGCAACTTGATACATGGTGTTGGAAGAGGTGGGAAGATATGGAGTAAGTGTGGTGGTGGTGGATTAGGGGTTGGGTTCACAGGTGAGGGAAACTCTGAAGGTTTCTCACAAGAAAAGGGGAAGTGAGTTGGGGAAGAACTTGCAGGAGGTTGTACTGGGAGGAGAGGAAGGGCTGATATTAGGTTATAAAGTGAATAAACACATACATACATACATACATACATACATACATACATACAAGAATAATTAAATAAAACAAAACAAAACAATTTTTTTTAAAAAAAGGATAATAGGAATAGAGGAAAGAAAAGAATTCTAGTTCAAAGACACAGAAAATGTTTTCAGAAAAATTATAGAAGAAAATTTCCTTACTTAAAGAAGCACCTTACAGAGATATGAGAAGCACACAGAACACCACATGGATTGGGCCAGAAATGGAAGCCCCTTCATCACATAATAATCCAAAGATTAAATATACAGAGGATAGGATATCAAAAGATGCGATGGGGAAAAGAATATTAAAGATTGCAAGGGTAAAAGACCAAATAACATATACAGGTAGATATATTAGAATTACACCTGAGAATTAATGGAGACACAAAAAACTGAAAGTCCTGGATAGATATATGTGTTGCAGACTCTATGTGACCATGGATGCCAACCCAGATTACTCTCTAAATCATCTGAGCAAGCCTCATATGAACTCACAGCAATTGAAACATGAAGAACAAAGAATACAAGGGTGTTGCACCAGGTTTAGAACTTGTCAACAATATATACCCATGCCCCAAACAAACTGTTTAATTTTACATTTTGATTCTAGTAAGAATCCCTATGGGATCATGAGTTACAGTGAGAAATATCTCTCGAGAACAATTAAATTCCATTTTCATATAGCTAATTTTATTGCACTTGTCAGATCTACACAAAGCTCAAAAATCATATTCTTATAAACTATACAAAGCCTCTTGATACATGTTAAGACCCCCATTTGAGAAAGTGACAGGACCCTTTAAAAGAGTTTAATACATTTTCAAAGACATATAGAAGTGAACTAAGACATACTTGGCTACAAAATATCATCTGTTAGGAAGCTAGAAACAACGATTTCTTACAAAGTGTTATACACTCCTGACAAACAATATCTTATTCAGACTCATGCAAGCTGCCTCCCTTTTGGTAAAGGTAAATTTATGTTGCATTTGCACATTTCCCAAATAATATCCTCTTACCTTAAAAGGATTTTATATTGAGTAGAAACTCATGTTCCCAATGCAGCTGCACATATCACTTTAGTGTCTTTATTGGTTTCACTTCAGTCCTTATTACATTTCATGTATAAAATGTAACTTTTGGCCTTGGGAGTATAATTGGCTGTTTATTAGAAGTGAATTTATGACTTTTTCTTTACCTTTGGAGCAGTCTAAATGTTTTGACTGGGAAAGGAGATTCAAGTTCGTTGCCCTTGGTAACCTTGAGGGTGAATGGAATCATTAGATGGTAGACTGTGATACATAGAGTTAGCACAAACTAATCCAAATCTAGACATGTTTTAGAAGATCATCCATCTCTCAGAGTGGTAAACCTCAAGATAGACTGTAGCTCTTTCTTGTTTCACCAATGTTAACTAAAGCATCATCTCCAGACACTATATGAATTGTTCTGACAGATAGGTAAATCTTGTATTCTATCCTTTCCTAAGCATTTATGGTTAAGAAAACTTCTTAACTCTGAAGCCACAGTTATCTAAGATTGGAATGCTTGGAGGTTATGGAAACAATTTGAACATAGTTTAAGAGGACAATAATTCTGCCTACAACTTGAAGCTGTGCAGAGGTTTTTAGAGCAGATATTTACCTGGCCAGCACATAAGATAATAAATACCTGTTAAGATCTTTGAGAAGAAGAAAACAACACAAAATTTGAAAACTGATATTAGCATATGTACTTGAAAAAAAATACAAAGTGCTAGGCATTAAAATCATCAAGAATGGCAGCTGAACAAAAGTCAAGCTTAGCATAGAGATGGAGCAAGATGCAGTCAGGACATTTACAAAGCCAAGCTCAGTATTTTGATTACCTTGAAGGAAAGAGATAGTGTACATGTTGATTTAGAATGGTGACTCAGAGTGTTGCATAATACAGAAACGATAGAAACAGGATGGGGATCTCCAGGCTGAGCTATTGTAACACTGCATGGTTAGTGATATAGAGTTACACATTACAAGGCAATAGAAAATGATTTCCTGATTTTTTTAGAGGTTAGAAAACAAAATATGTACTATTCATTGGATGATTTTTGGAAAGTTGAAAAGGAAACTTCCAAGTTTCAAATTACATGAAGCAAAATGCAGTCAAAGGATAATATAAGTTAAGATCGAATTTTAATTTTAGACTGTGGATTTAGTAAAGTTTGATATCTATTTACATAAAAAGCTATCTAGAAGACATAATTTGATGTTCAATAGCAAATTCTGTGATGAATGCAGTATCATGGAGAGTAAGTAGGATCACAGAAACATAAGAAATCAACCAAAGAGACATGTGGATCAAGAAAAGCATCACAAAAAAAGATGTATTGAAATTTCTGTTATCGTAAGATGATTAACTAAAAGAAAAAAAAAGTAAATTCACAATATGGTTTTGTTAATTGAGAGATTCTTAGATAAAATTGACAATGACAACACAGGTTTATCACAGCACATTCATAACAAGAACTTACTGAAATGGGACAGAATCTATAACTAGCTTTCCCGTTTTGGTCAGAATAACTTGAAAATTTCTCAAATTTAAGTTATTTACAGCTTCCCTTATGAACATAAAATACTTGGTAACAGCAATTACAGTTGCATGGATGAAAAGAGAGACAGAAAAACTCCTCATATTTGCACAAATAATAGTCTCTTCAACATCAGGATCATTGTCATGGAGTGTAGGAGTACAACACCTTGACTAATGCGAACTTAATAAACATGCCCTACACTAAAGCTAAAAATGATTGCAACAACTTTAAGTCACAAAAGGGAGTGGTTAGAAACATGGAATATGAACTAATTATGGTGAGTGCTAGGAACAGTCTCTAGGTAAGCAACCCATACTCTCTACAACACGGGGCAGAAAGTGACAATTTAAATTGCCTACAGGTAATTACCCTTAGGAATGTGAATATGTAACAATATCCTAATGTTAACTATTTTTCTTAAAGAATGACTTAAAACATGCACTTATTACAGAATAGTACTATGTCTATGTGGGAAAATAACATCATGGGGCCATGTTAGCTTTATAAGAGTAGTTCCTTGGGCATTTGTAGATAATATCTATCATTTGGTGAATAATTTTTCAATCCATGTTTTTTCATGTGAATGATCACAACTGATTCTCTCAATACATTGTAGTAGATATTGAGCTTTGAATAAGATCACATATCACTAGCATTTACTTGGATCAAGTTCTGATAAATTGAGCGTAAAAGTCTACATTTGTGTTTACCTGAGAGCCTCTTGGTTGTTAGCTCTTTATAATGATCACAGTAAATGAGGATGGACTAAATATGTCACAATTTCAGAGGTTTCCGTCCAGGGGCAGCAGGACTCATTGCTTTCCACCTGCAGAAAATAAGACTATCATGGTGTCAGGAAATTCATTGGAATAAAAAACGGCAAAATTGTTGGGTTAGGAGAAGATTAAGGTTTTAAAAAAAAATCTCAGTGTGAAGCTATCAGCTGCCAAAATGTATTAATTTACTTAGTTTGGTATTCCCAAATCCCCAACTAAGATTCCATTGCTTCTATGAGGCCAATATTTTGGCCACTTTAGAAAAAGACTGTTTATATACATCAAGGATGTTGTTCTTTTAACTGACTGTATTCATTGTTTCTTGTCTTCAAAGACACTTAAGTGTCTACATCTGAATCTTCTTAATTAATATTTTCCCTGGTCTCATATATATATACATATATGTATACATGAGTGTATAGGTGTGTATAAATTATGTATTCCAATAATATGTATATATACATATATATGTACACAAACACACACATATGTGTGTATATATATACTGTACATGTATATACATGAACTTAAAAGTATTATATTATCCCATGAAATGCTGAGTCCACCTGGGACACAGCCAGCAGAAGTGAGCTTTGTTCTGTCCCCTGACCTCCACTGTTGGGCCCATGGCCCAGCTTGCCTTCTTGGGGTGGTCTGGGGGCCCCAGGAACATTCAAGTCTACCTGGGCACCACCAGCAGATGTAAACATCAAGCTGTTCCTGAACTTCATTGTCAGGGCCCATGCCCCTTCCTGTCTCCTAAAGGTATCTTGAATCAGAAATATAGAGCCAATATGAAGAACAAACACATGACTAAAGACCAATGTACACAATCAACAAAAGCCTAAGCAATATGACACCACTGGAGGCCTGCTATCCTACTACAAAAAGCCTTGACTATTCTAAAATAGCTAAAGTGCAAGATGATGACCTTTAATCCAATCTTACAAAGATGATAGATGCCTCTAAAGAGGAAATGAATAAATCCCTTAAAGAAATACAGGAAAATTCAATCAAAGAGGAGAAGGCAATGAATAAAATTGTTCAGGACTTAAAAAAGGAACTAGAAATAATAAATAAAACAAAGGCTAACAGAATGTATATGAAAACAGGATCCATTATTCTGCTACTGTAAGAAACAAATCTAATCTACAAAGATAGGCATTATGTCAGAGTAACTGGCTGGGAAAAGGCTGTCCAGCCAAACAGACCTAAGAAGCAATATGGAGTAGCTACTCTAATATCTAAGAAAATAGATTTTCAACAAAAATTAAGCAAAAGAAATGTGGAAGGATACTTCATAGACATCAAGTGAAAAATGCACCTAGATGATATCTCAATTCTGAACATCTATGTCCAAAATTCAAGGCACCAACATTCATAAAAGAAACATTTCTAAAGCTAAAATCACACATTGAACCCTACTCTCACCAATGGAATCAGACCAGTTTATTGATACAAAAACTAAATCAAGAAATAATGATACTAACAGAGGTTATGCTTCAAATAGCCCTAACAGATATCTACAGAACATTTCACCCAAACACAAAAGAATAAACCTTCTACTCAGCACCTCACAAACCTTCTCCAAAGTTGACCACATACTTGATCACAAACCAAACCTCAAGAGATACAACAAAACTGAGATAGCCCCATGTATCTTGTCAGACCACCATGGATTAAAGGTAGAATTCAAAAATGACAGAAACTCTACATAGTCATGGAAGCTGAACAACTCTACTGAATGACTTCTGGATCAAGGATGATATAAAGAAAGAAATTAAGGACTTTCTAGAATTCAATGAAAATGAAGATCCAACATATCCAAACTTTTGGGGCACAATGAGAGCAGTGTTGGCATAAAAACAGGTAGGGTAATCAAAGGAATAGAATCAAACCCCCAAAAATACACCAACATACATATGGAAATTTGATTTTTGACAAAGAAGAAAAACCTATAAAATGACCAAAAAAAGCATCTTCAACAAATGGTACTTGATGGTACTCGTCTCCCTGGTTGTGTGCATATATACACATGCAAATATACCATTTATCATCCTGCACAAAACTCAAGTTCAAGTGGATCAAGGACCTCAACATAAAACCAGAAACACTAGATCTAACAGAAGTGGAGGACTTACTTCCATGACAACATATGGATAGGAGGCAAATTTCTCAACAGAAGAGCAACAGCTCAGGCATTGAGATAAAAAACTAACATATGGACCTCATAAAACTGAAACACTTTTCTTAGACAAAGAACACTGAAAATGAGATAAAGCAGCAGCCTACAGAATGGGAAAATATCTTCACCAACCTTGCATCCATCAGAGGACTAATATCCAAAATATATAAAGAACTGTAGAAATTAGATACCAACACACCATATAACAAGTTTTAACGATGGGGTACAGAACTAAACATAGAATTCCAAACAGAGGACTCTCTAATGACCAAGAAGCACTTAAAGAAAATGTTCAACATCCTTAGTCATCAGGGAAATATAGATCAAAAAGACTCTGAGATTCCATCTTAAATCTTTAAGAATGGCTAAGATCAAAAGCACAAGTAACAACACATGCTGGAGAGTATGTGGAGCATGGGCAACACTCCTACTTTGCTGGTAGGAGTGCATGCGAACTTGTACAGTCACTTTGGAAGTCAATTTGGCAGTTTTATAAAACTGGGAATATTTCTACTTTAAGACTTAGTTATACCATTCCTGAACATATACCCAAAAGATGCTCCACCATACAACATAGACATTTGCTCATCTATGTTCATAGTAGCTTTATTTGTAAAAATCCGAAAGTGGAAACAGTCTAAATGTTTCTCAAACAAAGAATAGACATAGAAAGTGTGGCCATTTACACAGTGGAATACTATGTAGCTATTAAAAACGAAGACATCATGAAATTTGTATGCAAATGGATCGAACTAGAAGCTATCGTCCTAAGGGAGGTAACTCAGACCCAGAAGACATGCATAGTATGTAGTCACTTATGCATGTTATTTATTAGCCATAAAATACAGGATAACCATGCCATAATCTCCAGACCCAAAGAAGAAAAATAAAAAGAAGACCCCTAGAATGGATGCTTGATTCTTACTTCGAAGGGAAATAGACATTGGAGATGAAAGGAGGGAACTGGGTGGGAGAAGGAGATGCGAATCTTGTGTTGGGAGAGGAGGGAGAGGGCAGGGGAGTAGAAATCATTAGAGAGATGTCTCTGTGATGAGAAGAAGACCTGGGACTAGGTAGCCTCTAGGGAGTCTAGGGGGGTAACCGTAGCTGAGATTCTGTACATCTGGGAATATGAAGATTAAAGTAGCCACTTCCTACTGCCAGGCAGAACTTCAAGTAGAAAGAGGAGGACATAATCTACCCAGAAAACCTTTGACAAAAAATGTATCCTTACTATAAAATGTGCAGGGATAAGGATGGACCAGAGATTGTGGGAATGGCCAACCAATGACTTGCCAAACTTGAAACTCACTCATGGGAGAGAGCCAGGCCCTGACATTATTAATCATACTCTGCAATGCTTTAGACAGGAGCCTAGCATAACCATCCTCTAAGAAGCTTCAGTTGGAAACAGATTCAGGGACCCAAAGCCAAACATTAATCAGTTTTTTGAAGTCTTGAGAAGAAGTAGGGGAACAGATTGGGGAAGCCAAATAAAGGATACCATGAGAAGATCTATAGAATCACCTAAACTGGGCTCATGGAGGCTCACAGAGACTAAACCACCAACTAATAAGTAGCACAGATCACCAAAAGTGAATTTTAAAAATGAATTATTCATATAAAAACTAAGATAATTTATTTAATGAAATATATAGAGATGGATGCTCACAGCTAACCATCAAACTAACCACAGGGTTCCCAGTGGAGGAGTTAGAGAGAAGACTGAAGGAGCTGAAGGGGCTTGTGGCCCCATGGGGAGAGGGACAATAGCAACCAACCAGAGCTCCCTGGGTCTAAACAGCTAGCCTGAGAACACAAATGGAGGGACTCAAGTCTCTAGCTCTATTTGTAGAGGAGGATGGACTTCAGTGGGAGAGGAGGACCTTGGTCCCTTGAAGGCTAGTTGCCCCAGTCGGGGGAAATTCAGGGAGGGGAGATGGGAATGGGTGGGTGGGGACACACCCTCATAGAAATAGGAGGAGGGAGGATGGATTAAAGGTTTTCTAGGGGGTGGGGATTGAGGAAAGGAGATAACATCTGAAATGTAGATAAATACAAGTACCCAATAATAAAAAAAAGAAAAAGAAAAACAAACAAACAAATAATGGAACTGGCTATGGCAGTAGAACATTTGAGACTCTTTAGCAGCAATTTAACATTACCCATATTACAGGGATTCCTTATACTTGTAAGGACAAGAGACTGTCGAATAGGCCCATGGAAATTTAGAACAATATCTTCATAAAATACAAAAGGGGGAGATATACCCCTGTACACCACAAATTTATTTAAATCATATTCTTCTTATTTTTTATTTTAAAGTTTTAATTTAAAAAAAAAATTGGATGCCAAGGAACTTTCTGCTGAGGTCTATGGCACTCTATAACTAGGCATACTTATTCATAGGTGAAAGGGAAGAATCTACTTACTGGTATAAGGCATGATCCCGATCAGATATTAAATATGGGGAAGAGGGCATGTTTGTGTTTTTTCTGCAGGTGGCATGAAAGCATGGTGGCCATGAGAGCATGGGTGAGACATGCTGATGCCAGGACAAAAAATGATGCTGACCTATGAGCTTGCTGAGTGCCCTGACAATGGTGACTTGGAAGCTGTATTTGATAAAAGTTCCCAACCCACCATTGCTTATCTATACTCCTGATGGGACAAGCTGCCTTGGCTCAAGTTCTTAGACCTTGTGGAACAGAGAATCGAAAAGAGAAGTTATAATGCCCCTTGTACCATTACTAAATGTGACCAGTTATTCAGACTCAATCATGAACTGGTCTAGAAATCAATCCAATATTGGAAATAACAATCTTGATTTGGAAGTCTGATTCTGGACATTTTCAGAGACATATATGGAAATTAACTGCAGTACTCTATGATGTTATGTTAGCAAGAGATAAAGTTGGGTCAGGATCTGGATTTCAAACAGGTGGTAGCACATGTGTTAAGGCTCTTTTAACTGTCAAGTTAAAAATACTTATGATTCTTCGACGGTATTTAACCTAAGTTGCATTGATTTTACATCTTCTGATTGTGTTTGAGTTTTGTAATCTCATAGATTATTAATTTGTTACTCACATACCTAAGGTAAAAGTATTGTGATATGTTACCAGCACACAAAGGACTAGTGTGAATATTTTTATATTAAAATGCAAATCAGGGTACATACAATGCACAATAATTGTCAAGGATGTCTTAGTTAATGTCAACCCATCAAAACTGATAATTTCATAACACCAAATCATATGACTTATTTGCAATCAGTGCTTCTGAATGTGCTATATAGCTTATTGCTCCAATCTTGTGGAGTTGTCTTTTAATTAACTTTATATTCAGCGTAAAATGTATAATGCTTATGTATATTATATTAATTTTTTTATTATTTCCTTAAGGCAACCTAATATGTTGGTTCATTTTATTTTATTCTGCTTTGGTTTTCTAAGACATGGTTTTTCTGTGTTGAATTGATGGTCCTGGAACTCACTCTGTAGACCTCATTGGTCACAAACTTAGAAATTAACCAGCCTTGCTTTCAGAGTGCTGGAATTAAAGATATGTGCTAGCATGCCTGGATTCACAATGGATTTTGAATGGATTTTGAGTGACCCAATATCTCAGCATAAGTCTTATAACTATTTTCGTGTTTACATTCTTATAAAAAGTTTCGTATACTAATGAAATATGGTTGATTCTTAATATGATAATACAGAAAGCCTAATAAAATAATTATAAATGTTATATGTAATATATTAAAAGATTCCATCTACAAATGTCATATAGGCAACTAAGTGATATGAACTTTCAGACTTGTCCTATGAAAGTGTCACATTTTTAAAACTTTTCCCCTAAGATACACGATTCAGTGTGTCTTATAAAACAAGAAAAGTGTATTTAGAAGTAGGTTTTTAAAGTTATTAAAGTACTAGGCTCAGAAACCTTTGACATCTAACATTTTATCAGATTGCATTAAATGAGCAATTCTTGAATTATTCAGTCAGAAAATTAAAATACAAAAAAAAGTAGCATTGAAGGATTGGTTACTTGAATTAAAACACCAATATATCTTTTCTGTCATTTCTCCTTTCCTAAGGGGAGAAAAAAGTACATAGTTTTGTATAGAATATTGCCTATAATTATTAAGAAAACATTATAATAATTGGAGAAATATTGATACCAGTAAGCGCCTATGCACCACCTAGTAACAAATATAATGCCAGAGACTGCTTAGAGACAAGTTCCATTCCAATTCATAGCAGCAGTCAGATTCCCAAGACAGTACTTTTGCCCTGTATGCCACAGCTTACTCCTGCATACACACGAAAAACAAGAATACTTAGAGTGCTTACATATAATTCTTCCCAAATGACTTCTGATGTTATTTTCATTTGTTTCTGCATAAGATTTTATTAATACATGTTAATAATTTATTTGACCCAATTACATCATTTCACATGTTTCACTATCAAAAACAGCATGTCAATGCCACTGCTCTTAGGTCATTTAATGTATGTGAATATATATACTTATACAAATCAATACTTATACAAATCAATATATAAACATATATGAGTATATATTCCTACTTAAGGTATTGCTGGATTTAAGAGCTTGTACATTAAATGTTTCTGAGTTCTCAAAAATGTGCTTATTATTTTAGAATGTATGAGAATATGCATCTAATTCTGTCACAAGTAATTTATTCAAAGAATTCTGCCATGTACATACAGTTCTAAAAGTTTCCTCTTATAATGATTTCTCACATAAAGAGATTTTTTCTCCACATCTTTAATATTGCTAGTGGATGATATCCTATTGCCATGTTCCCTTCATTTTAATCTATCATTTTAGAGAAGTATTTGAAAGAACCATGAGTTTTGCATTGGGAAAAAGAAAGAGAAGGGAAAGGTTACACAGAACATGACAAATTGGTTGTAGTAGAGAAAAGTATATTTAATTATAATAGAAAGTACATTTTAAATTCACATTCTGAGATGGATCCCAGGCACAAATCATTTTCTTTATGCTTTCCAGAACCATTTGCATTCACTTAACAGGTTCTTGAGCCTTGCTTATGTCACTTCCCCAAACGGTCTGCCAATGTACATGGTTGGTTCTCATACCAATTACCAATTGTCAGCATATCAAAGTGCTTGTGCTTATTGATTGCTGGTTAAAATGAATTAAATATTTTGGGGAAAATCTGTAGATATGTAAATTAAAGGCTAGAGAGATTATGCAAATGTTAAGAGTTCATAACGCTCTTTCAGAGAACCAGAATTCCGTTCTGGTATACACACTGGACTGCTTATAATTGTCTGTCACAACAGCGCCAGAGGATCTGATGCTCTCTTCTGGATCTCATTATCACAACTTATTTTCATGTTTTCATACACATACACAGAGAGAGAGAGAGAGAGAGAGAGAGAGAGAGAGAGAGAGAGAGGGAGGGAGAGAGAGAGAGTTGACTTATAATAAAAATAAATCATTAAAATACATGTACCTTTTAATCAGTATCAGTGTAGAGCAGGCCAACCATGTACCTGGAAGAAATTCAGTCCAGTTACATACCTGTTGTGATTCCAGTGTTTTCTTCAGCTCCTTAGTGGATTCAGGGCAGAATTCACCATAAAGCTGGTTTCATTCTTGTGCTGTTTAGTTTTTGTCAACTGAATACAACCTAGACATAACTGGGAAAAGGAAGCCTCTATTGAGAAATGTCTCTATTCACACTTTTATTTTTTGATCAATTGCTCTGGCTTTTGGCAATGTGTGTGTGTGTGTGTGTGTGTGTGTGTCTAATTTTCTATGAATGGTATATATGTTTTTCAACATACTGAATCATATCATTTTCATTTTGACAAGGAAAACATTGGCTCTCCATATTGTTTGAGTATGTGAACATTTATTTTAGCAATATTTTTTTTCCAATTCATGAATAGAGATATACTCTGGTTTCCTTGCTAATAAAATTATTTTCTTATTTAGAAGTCATTCATCTTTTAATCAAATATATTGTTTCTACAGTGATCATATTAAATAGGCTTATTTTCTTGACTTCTATATCAGACAATTCACTTTGCTCCCAAGTATTATAGCTTATAACTTTGTTGAATTTATTTATTTAAAAAATAATTACAGAATTCTTTGTTGTTTTTAATTGAAATAGAATTACATCTCATTCCTTCTTCTGTTTTTCCATCTAGCTTCTTTCAAGTACTCTCCCTTGAACCTTTCCCCTCTCAAGTTTATAGCCTTTTGTTTCCTTTATTATACTTGTTACATTAATATTTACATATATGTGCATATATATTTATATGTGTGCATTCAAATATAAATACATTAAGCCTGCTGAATCTATTTTTGTTGTTTGTATATGTGTTTTCACTCTGCATTGAGCAACCAGTATTGAGGAAAATATATCTGGGGGAGGCTAATTCTCTTAGTCTTGCAGTTAAAGTTTACTCCCAGCAGTTAATAGTAACCTATAGTTCTTTCTTTTAGGTTGGGACCACATAAAAAATTTCTATTTCTGTGTTTACAGGCTCATTGATACTGCAGCTTCTGGCCTTGCCTGTGCATCAATTTCTGTGAGACAATTTCACATTAGACACCTCTCACAGTGTCTCTGTTCTGTCTTCCTTGGTCCTCTTTGACCCGTAAACACAGGAGCTGTGATGTAGATGTATAGATATACTTGTTGTGGTTAGGATTTGCATAATATATTGATCTCTGTGTTGTGTAATGTAATGAGTTTATGTGATGGTGTATAGTAATGGATTAACTATAAAAAGAGGCTTCTTAGAAAAGAGTTGGTAGCTACACTTATCTGTGAGCATAAACATAAGATAGAGTAAATAGAAGGGAATTATGCTGAACTAGCAAAATGGGAATGGTAGATTCTTTTCTAAATTCCTAATTGACACAAGACCTAGGAAACTGGGAATATATGTAGTACAATGTAAAACTTCCCTCCTCGTGAGTAGGCCTTAAGTCTAATCAGACAACTGTTGGTTTCTATAAACATGTGAGTGTCACTTATTACACATTTAGGCATATCTTGCAATGTTTGTAATTATGAGTTCATAGTTGTTACAGCTAGGTGGATTGCTTTCCTTTCTTGGCAATTTGTATAGTATTTTTCTAAAACTATGAAAGACAGACTACAGAAGACACTTTCAGCTCAGATATACCTCTAGTTGTCTGAATAATGTATTTTAAATATATGGTGTCTTTAGCATTCTCTTGAGCCCTGAGTAGCAACCAAGTGTTTCATTGATAATAAATATTTTTGAACAGCCTCTGAGAGAATGTTACTTGTGTTTTTATGCTGGGTTTGTGTTAGTCTATTGCACTTATGGAGACCATCGTCATCTTAAGAGATTGTCCACATCCTCCACCACTTGCTTGGTTGGGTTGTTGGGTTGATGTGTGTCCCACTTTCATCCCCACCCGCATGGGGCTAGGACCGCTGCTCCAAGAGACAAGACAAGGGAAGTTGACTGTGGTCACTGCATGCTGGTTCCGGACGGGCATCAGGCTATGTGAAGCCATGGGACCTCGGTCTGAAAGTGTGGAAACTCAGTCTGAGATCCCCAGGTACTGTCAGAGTTCTTGGCTTGGGGGTCCCTCAGCCAAAAGGTGGCTAGGGACCTGCTGCTTTTTAGGCTCTTGGGCTTCTAGGCATGACTAAAAGCCACGGAAAAGCCAAGAACAAAGTGGGGATGTACGTATGGGCTGAATTGGCCCACAGCCAAAGGGGAGAGGGGGAGAAAAGCTCCAGCTGTATCCTGTGGTGGGGTTGGGCACTAGCTTGTCTGACTTAGTTGGTGGTCTCCATGGCTGAGGACTCAGAAAGGTCTTCTATGAGAGATTGGACAGCAACTCTTTAGGCTAAGACCTGCTCCACTGTTCCCCACAGAGGATCCTGAAGAAGAGAAATATTCCAGGGTCTTAATATGTTTATCATCATGGCGAAAAGAAGATGAAAACTATACCTATTTCCTTAGGGTGGGCCTGAGGTTAAATACCTTTTGTAGGGAGGAGGGTCTGGGAAGAAATGTTTAATTGGCTATGTACCTCTGGCCTTTAGGTACCTCATTAACATGGAGATCTGTCTTGAGGCCTCTAGTCATGCATTCAACCTGTGGAGGAGATAGTAGGAGCTTTGACCTACTTGATTAAAGGACCCAAATCTATGGAGGGCTGCAGTCTCATGTCAGGAGCCTGGAGTCTGGTGAAGTGTTTGCTATCCTTTCCAGGGGAACCTGCGGAATCTCCAGAGGTTTCTAGCCTGTGCTCAACCAGAAACCAGGCTACTTTTCATGGTCCTACAACTCCCCCTTTTACTTTCTTAAAAGAGAGGCATCACAACAGAATATAAAAATAGGTACAGATACAGATAGATACAGATGTGCATGTATAGCTACAGGACATATATATATATATATATATATATATATATATATATATATATCCAAATATAATTACAAGAAAATTATCCAAGTGCAGATACTCGAGTAATTGTGTATATTTCCATACATATAATTTATATTTTCAAGATATTATATACACTTGTATATAATATGTATAGTTTAGGTAAATATATAATAATATGATTCCTTAAGATTTTATCAACCAATCTAAATGTTATTTGTCTTCCATTTCTTTCTATAATGACCTCTTTCTCAGTTATCTTTGAACAATGTTTGCTTTTAAATTCCTCTTTTCTGATTTCTCTAAGGGCTCTGACTAGGAATTCTTACACTATATTGAATAAACATGGTGAAAATAGTCATCATTTCTTGTTCAAGAATTGAGAGAAAGCTTGAAAATTTCCCACTCTGCATTCTAGTATGATGCTGGAAGTGTTATAAATAACCAGATCATGTTATACTCCCTCTCGAAATTGTAGTCTATTCAGGCTTGTAGATTTTCTTTCTATACAAGTGGAGTTTAATTTTATCCAAGAGCTATTGAACACTCTTTGGCCCTGGTGATTGCTGGCCACTAGAGATGAGCTCTGCATAGCCATTCCTCATTTCTGAACAGGCCTCATGACTTGCTTATAGATTATTCTATTCAGAAGAAAATGTGATAAAGGTCATGAGTTGTCAATTCAATAATTGCTTATATAAAATGAAACTCCTTCTTAGAAAACTAAAAAAAAAAAAAAAAAAAAAAAAACCTTACTCTCCTACCAGTCCTAAGGAAGGAAACAGCCCATGAAGCAAGACTTGTGTGTGGCATCTCAGGCCTGAGGTAAACTTTGGCCTATATTCACAAAAATCCAGGGCCCCCAGTTTTATGATACCACAGAAAATGAAGTCTACCTACAAGCCAAGGAAATTTTGAAGCAGAAACTTCCCCAGTTGACCTTAGATGAGATTAAAACACCTAGTAGATATTGAATTGCAGCTCACTGACATCAAGAAAAAATTTTGTCAACTTGCAGCTACACACCCAACATAAAAGAGGTGTGAGATAACAAACATATACAGTTTAAGTCATTGGGGTTGAAGTCACTTATTATACAGCCTGGAAAACAAGTACTGACCTTAATTATAATTTTGAAATTCTTTGTCTGAATAGTTACTTCCATTCAGGTACATTATTCTGAAATTCTAGTTTGCTCAGGTACCCTAATGTTCAACTTTTGTCCTTGAAAAAGAACAAGATTACCCATCTTTGTTTATTTTGATTCCCCTTAAATATGCTGAATACTAAAAATAGCTTTTTGTTATAAAGGATTCCTTGTTTGACTTTTGATTTTATTATGACACTGTAGATACCTTTCTTATTCATTCATGTATCTTAGTGTTGTTTTTTAAGTAGAACTTCTAAAACTGTAATATATTTGAGTTTATTGTAGTAGTCTATAGGGACATCCCATTCCCTATAACTATATAACCCATTACCATTAGGTTTTGTTCTTTATAATTCATTTATATGATTCCTCCAGTATGCTAGTTGTTCTGATACCTGACTGCAATTCTGCTGGTGACTGTGCCCTCCACTCTGACTCCTATTCTTATGTCTTAGCTGTATCTTGTCTTTTTAATATCTGTGTTTCAATCTCAAACTAGTATCTCCTCTCTTTTGAGTTTATTGCCTGTGTAGCTCCTTCTTAACCTTTAATATCTGGCTTGCTATTTTGTTCATATTTTCAAGACCTCTAAGTACTATAATTTCTGAGTTCACTGTCTTCCTTTCTATCTATAGTCATTCCTCTTGAGATCGATTCATCTCACAGTTCCTTCAGTCTAGAAGAGGTGGGTGGGTACAAGTCAATTGAATTGTAGACAACCCAGAGGTCAGGGATGAATAATAGATGTTGAGCTTTATTTCAAGCCAGTTGTAAAGAGATGATAAAGGACAGAGAAGCCTTTAAACTAGATTAATAGCAGAAAGACAGCTTTCTAGATATTTATGTTTCTCTGAGAATAAAGTACTTATGTTTAACTGGGTTAAGAAGTTTGAGCACAATAGTCAGAAAGTAAATAGACAAATAAAACAAAATCATTTCTATATATTTATAAAATCTTTTGCTTTACTTGCTACTAGTTTTTACCAAGCTAGCTAATGAGCAGAAATCTTCTGAAATTTTAACCCTGAAATTTTCAGCATATCACACTTAAAACATAAACATTCAGAAAAACATATCCCTATGAAACAAGTTAGCTACAGTGGTGCAGGTGCTGAGTATTCTAACAACTCTAAAATGTTCTTTCACTCTAGCAATAATTAGATCCTTTTCTTAACTTAGTAATCTTTTTCCAACACCCTGATAATAGAACAAAGCCAACCTATAACTTACCATCTGGACGCAAAAAAGAAATAAACCCTTATATCACCCATTTTACATCTTTGTGGGTATGTTTCCTAACAGTTCTCTGTTGGAATTCTAGATTTCTCCTTGTGGAATTTTGAAATTTCATGATATGCAGCGTTATTCCTTCCATATGGCTATCCCAACACTTGGCTATAAGAATATTAAAATACTTAACTCCTACATAGCAAGTTAAAAAATCCTTAAAGTTCAGTGCAGGTTAATGTGTATGTAATCCAGTTTATTGGATGGCAGTGTTATATAGAAATATATGTAATCTAATTTCCAAGAAGATTGATAAATACTAAATCATGCTTGACAAAGTAAGGCTTTATCTCATTCTTATACATTTAGATCCTAGACTGTCTGTACATTACCAACAGAAAGTCTTTATGATTTAGGAAAATATGATATAGCAACAGAGAGTTTGCCTGGTATAAATATCTCATCTTGATATAACACATTCTAACCTCAACCTTCAGTAATGTTTAAACTCCATCTAACTAAGTCTGACTGGAAATGGATAAAAAAACTAAATTAGAATCTAGTCTACAAAATATTTTCAACAACACCTTGTGTTTAAGCATTCCATATATGTAATTTATCATAACCATCATTTGATTATAAAACAGATATTAATTGCATTATTATAAAGTTAAGTATACAATAGGCAAACTTATAAAAATTCATACTTTATTAAGAAAATATAAATATTGTATACTTTAGACACATGTATGATGTGGTACATATAGTGTGTGTGTGTGTATGTGTGTGTGTATAAGAACACTAGATTTTTGCAACAATTAAAATAAGAATTTCACGGTGGTATTTTTAAATATTTTAAGGATTTTTTTTCAGTTTTCTTTGGAGAATGAGTAGACTGTTGAGACAGTGTCTCATGTAGTTCTGGGTAGTGTAAAATTTGCTGTGTTGGAGGATAACTCATGATTCTCTTGCCTCTACCTCCCATAGCCTAGGATTACAGGTGTGTACACCCAGTTTGTGCATTGCTCAGGATTGAATCCTAGGCTTCCTGTGTGCTAGGCAGGTATTTGCCAATTGAGCAACATCTAAGCTATTTATTCTGATTTAAAAGTATAAATCTCTTAGCTTTCTCCTTTTCTTAAAACTGATGATTCTTATCTGGCACTTGGTTTTGATCAGTTTTCTTTTCAGTTGGTCAGAGAAAATGCTCATAGAGCATTTTCACTGAAGACTTCTGGATTCCACTCCTGTACTAATTTTCTATTGACTATCTTTGAAATCTGCTAGTGAACACTTTGAAAGCTTCCTACTTTCTATGGTATAAGGCAGAGAGTAATAGTTGTGTTTAAAAAAAATTCCTTAAACTGAGCTTAAATCTGTCTCCTCTTTATGAGCATTGATTGGTTCTACTTCTGTCTTCTGAAGCTTCTAGGATTCTAGTAATTCTAACATTCTTCAGGGAAAATATATCTTTATTCTTGGAGGAGAGGATTTAAAATGATCCTAATCAAACTAGAACATCAACAGACATACATACGTATTTTACCCTGAATTTCACTGTAAGGAACTAATAAAGAGATTTCTTGGAGAGTTATGATTATTTTCATTCATATCTAGATTCTAATTTTATTATAATGCATCTTATTATTTGAAACATTAATTTTATGAATTATATTCATAAATAACATTTCTGCTTTTAAATTTAAATTAAGATGAAAGAGGTATATATCAGAAAATTTTTCAAATTATTCCTGTTATCAGTTATACAGATCATATAAGAGTTTGTGTTATAGAATTATAATTTATAGAAATGAGATCTTTGATTATATAAATTTTGGACCAATGAAAGAAAGTCTAAGTTGTCATTATTTATACTTTGAGTTCTTGTAAGCAGTGATACTTTTTTGTACACTTACCTTGCAAATTTCAGCCCAGCAGGGGAACCTCTCGAGAGCACAAAATAATGGAAGCACAGCTTAATAATCATAGTTTTGTCATGGCTATGTTTTCTTTTACAAATGCTATTAGATGTTGCTCCAAAATTAGTAAATTGTAAAAAAAATAAACATAATGTCATAAATTACATGTGAAGTATTTTCCCTTAGTTTAGAAAATTATTCTTCAATTGGTTTTCATTTTGTGTTTTATTAAATGTATTAGAAAACACAAACTCAAAATATCTATTCCATAAATACCATGTTTGGCAATAGTTTTATATATTATTTTAGGATGTGTATATTTTCTTTAGCAAGTCACTGTAACAGTTCTTCAATTTACATACGTACTTAATCTGTGAGTAACCTTCAGCCAGCACAGTCATTTTACTTCTTTCCAAGGCTCTTTGATATCAACACAGATTAATAGTATTTAAGAATTCCACTATATGCATATGTACACACCACACGCGCGCACGCGTGCACGCGTGCACGTGCGCGCGCACACACACACACACACATATCAAAAAGGAGAAAATATAATACTAAAATTATATCCTATATCAATTAATATTTTAAGGACAAAGACGTTTTGAGACCAGAGATGACAGAATAAAAGACCATTACTGTCAGTCTTATACTGGAATCATTAGGTGGTATATATCAGTTTTCTCTAGCCTCTAGAAAGATCCAATTAGTCACCTATTCACAAATTGGAAGAAAAATGAACAAACTAAATAAGAAGAGAGTTTTATGTGCTTTTACAAAGCAGCTGCTACTTGACAGACAAATTGATGCAGCAAACATTTATTAAGCATATTGTAGCAAACTGGTCATTTTCCTGAGTACATGATTCTATTGATAAAAACTAATACATTATAAGATGAAAAATTAAAGCTAAAATATTATACACTTTATCAAGCTGAAATTTTATAATGAGTTGGTGTCAAAGCTTTAGTATAAGCTAAACTTAACTCTCTAATTGTCTTATTTTCTGCTTTATCCTGTTCTTGTTATAAGAAGATACTGGATAGTTAAATTAGTAATATACAAAACCAGAGCTCAGATGAGAAATGAATAATGGAAAGAATTGAGAACCTGAATATATTACTGGACATGCTTCAAAATAACTATAGAATTATATAATGCTTAGGATGTTAATTGACATCAAGTTCTGAGTTATTGACTTAAAATGACTAAGTTCAATAATTCTTATATGTATAATCTGAAAAGAACATTAAGAAATTTTGAAGTACATCAACCCCTTTGTACCATTTGGTGAAATATGATGTCTATCCTCCATTTCCTTTTCTTATACATACATACATACATACACACACACACACACATAAATACACACATGCCACATTTTTTTTGATCCTTAACTTAGATTATTATCACACAGAACCAAGTTCTAGATAAGCTCTAAGGTAAGACTTTCTGGAGGCATTTTATAATTTCTTCTTGACAAACAATTTAATGTATATATATAAAAATTTTTAGTAAATTTGATGTTCAATGTGTCTGGTCATGTTGACTTTAAAAATCTCTCGTGATTTTCAGAACAATATACAAACATGCAGTAACTAATTTTTAATATTTATAGATAATTCTGTAAAGTGGTCAGAATATTGTGTTATGATTAATTGCAAAATAGCTCATGTGTTCTCTTTTCCAGTGTCAGTCTAAATTTGAAGAAATTCTAAAAAATGGCCCGCTTGTGAATTGTTAATGGTTAGGGTCATTGATGCCAACACACTTAAGACTCTTGAAACGAAGGTATACGAAACATGAAACAAGTTCTCTCACCTTTATAAATAATTTGTATGACATACTTTAAAAATCATTTTTCAAACATTAGCTTTCTTTCAGAGTGCTTTTAATGTAATTTTGTACATTATATATTCATATATTAAATTATAATGTGCAATATCTTGCTTTGTTTAATGGACTAAACAATTCAGTTTTCCCTTAGTTAAATAAACTCCTAAAACACTTCCAGATTACAAATATGAGTGCTGATGTGGCTTATCTCAGGCTACTGAATCATACGATCTTACACATTTCCCAATATTGGTATTAGAGCAGACATAAAGAAGGGTGTATTGTTCCTTAAGGGTATACTCAAGCATTAGTCATTAGTTATTGTTTCCTCATTTAATATCCTGGAAAAGCAACATTCTCTTCAGACGATGAAATATATTGGGAGCTTTTTCATTAAATGGTAAGAAACATCAAAAACTTTAGGACCAAAGAAAATGCTCAAATATTGGTGGCATTTTAATTAGAAAAATCCTAATTTGATGAATATTTTTCTCACTATATTCCAGTTACCAAAGTTAAATTAAGAGCAGATAAGCAATTTAAACAGCTTCTAGTATATAAAAGTAATTATACACTAAACAATCAAAAAAGCCCAAGAGTTAGATTGTTTTAACAAAGAATTCTATCAGACATTCAAAGAAGAGTTAATGCCAATACTCTTAAAATAATTTCACAAAATAGAAACAGAAGAAATACTGCTTAGTTTTTGTAATCAGGCCACAGTAGTCTGATACCTAAACTACACAAAGACCCAAGAGAGAAAAAGAATTTCCTTATGAACATAATACAAAATTTCCCAAAAAAGTACTTACAAATTGAATCCATGAACACATCAAAAAGGTCATCTACTGTGATTACATGTGGTATAACATATATATATATCAATAAATATAATTGCCATATAAACAAACAAAAAGATAAAAAATACATGATAAACTCATTGGATGCAGAAAAGGCCTTTCACAAAATATAACATTGCCTCATGATAAAAGTTCTTGAGAAATTAGGCATATAAGGGGCATACATCTATATAATAATTTAGAGCAAGCTCATAGCCAATATCTACTTAAATGGAGAGAAGCCAAAGCGTTCTACTAAAATCAGGGACATGCGAATGTTGACCAATCTCTCTGTACCTATTCAATATAGTACTTAGTCAAAGCAATAAGAAAACTGAAATAGATCAAGTTGACAGAAATTGGAACAAAAGATGTCATCACTGTTTTTATGTGTAGATTGTATGATATTGTACATAAATAAGCCTAAAGTTTTCACTAGGTAACTCTTACAGCTGACAAACAATTTCAGGAAATTAGGTGAATACAATATTAACTCACAATAGTCAGTAGAGTTTCTATACAAAAAAAGACAAAGGGACTGGTAAAGAAATCAAGGGAAACACTTTTCACAATAGTTTCAAAAGTATAATATATCTTGGGATAAACCCAAGTAAATTCCATTAAAGTAATGATACAAGTGAAAGATTTCTGTGATTAACAACAAAAAGATATTGAAGAAAGAAACTGAAGAAGGTTTCAGAAGTTGGAAATATCTCTTATGCCCATGAATCAGTGAAATTAATATAGTAAATAGCAGGCCATCTTTCGAAAGGTAATCTCTAGATTCTATGGAATCCCCATCAAAACTTGAAAGCAATTATTTACAGAATTTGAAAGAACAATTCTCAGCTTCATGTGGAAACACACAGAAACACACACACACACACACATCACCACCACCACCACCACCATCACCATTACTACCACTACCACGAACAACAAGAAAAACAAAAGTAAGGGATGGTTCAGAGGTTAAGAACACCAACTGCTCTTCAGTAGGTTATGAGTTCAAATCTCATTAGGTTCGTAATGAGATCTGATGCCCTCATATGGGTGTCTGAAGTCAGCTACAGTGTACTTTGAGCTGGAGCAAGCAGGACTGGATTAAGCAGGGGCTGGAGGAAGCAGGGCCAGAGCAAGAGGAAGAAGGAAATGGAGAAAAACAAAACAAAACAAAACAAAACAAAACAAAAACAAAACAAAAATAAAAACACTCCAATATCCCAGATCTCAGATTGTATTACAGAGCTATAGTAGTACAACAGCATGGCACTGGCACAAAAACAGAAACATTGATCAGTGGAATAGAATTGAAAACCCTGATTCTTTATGAAGGTGTCAGAAATGTACACCAAAAGAAGAGGACAGCATTTCAACAAGCATTAGGTCAAACTGAATGGCTACTTATAAAAGGATGCAAACACATCCATACTTATCACCCTGCATGTAACTCTACTTCAATGGGCCAAAGACCTCAACATAATGCTATATATACTGAATCTAATAAAACGAGAAGGTGGGAATAGCATTGAAGTCATTGGCACAGGAAGACTTTCTAGGCAGGTACTATTTTCGCAGGCACTAGAAAATTCGGGACTAGAGTGTTGGGTCTTCCTAGCAAGGGGAAATAGAATAGAGAGTTAGGGAGGAGGGTGACAGACTGGAATGGGACTATCAAATGAGGAATGGGAAGTAATAGGGAATGAAGGACAGAATGGGGGGGTACAGCTATAGCAACGAGTCACATAGAAACCTAACATTGTAGAAGTGTTTTATAATATACACATATATGAAGGGTACATAAATAAAATTGTCAAATAACTGCAAACACAGTGCCTCAACTGGACATTTTTCATCACCAAATGAAGTTTCCAGTACTGTAAATGGGTTACATATAATCAAGTTGTTGGCCACATACATCCTATGGTAATCCCCAAACAATTCGAGCTATCTCAAGGCGATTGGTGGCACTCAACAAATTGATGGTAAAGTCCTAATGCTAACGACAATGTCTACACAACTCACTCAACACAGAGAAATAAAGCTGGTGCCTACCTAGAACCTTCAGCCTTACAGACTGGTTAGTAGTCATGGTATTGAAAGGTATCCTTCTTGTTACTGAAGAAGAAAGGTTAGGCCCAACCCAGATACAAACACTTTGATCTACAAGAGTGACCTGGCTACAAGGAAAGGTAATGTAATAGTTACACAAACCTTTTGATAGTAACCAACCTAAATCTTGTTTGAGCTAAGACCCACTCAATGGCATGAAATACCTATGTTATGCTGCTTGGGTGGCCGGGAACCTGAGACTAGACAAACCAGGGACCTGTGGTATGAGGGAAAAAACTAATACTATGGTTCTGCTAAAGAAATGGAAAACAAAGTGACTCCCAATGACACTGCTATTCTCACAGATCCATGACTTTCTCAGCCATTATCAGAGACATTTCTTCCTTCAATACATGAAAACAAATACAGAGACCCTACCCAGATAATATACACAGTGTGAGAGAGCTTGGAACTCCTCACCTCAGAAAGGATGTTTCCTTCATATCCCTCCCCTTTGTGGCTCAGAGAAATCTGCAGAAGAGAAGACACAAAGAATGTAAAAGCCAGAGAAGATACAAGACACCAAGAAGTCAAGGCCTTCTAGAGACAATAGAGCTGAGACACATATGAACTCAAAAGAGATGGTATCACCAAGTATAGGCCTGTAGAAATCTAGAACAGATGAAATCCTAGAGCTGAAAGGAGTAGTACACACACACACACACACACACACACACACACACCTCAGAATATATTCTCAATTGATAGCCACTTAGAAATGAAAAGTTAATTTTTTCCAAGAGAGACTCTCTAAGCAACCAAGTCACACTTAAGAGTAGGCTCTGTACAGAACAATAGATGGCTAACATAAGAATAAACTCAGTGTTATCTTTGGAAGTTCTTTGTCTCAGGCTGTCAGGGTCTTTTGTTTATTCTTATTAAAATTACTTATTATTATATATATTATAACTATTATTATTACTAGTAGTAGTAGTATTACTTACCTTACAGGTTCATTGCATTCATGCTATGACTTCCAGTTCAGTGTTTTTATTTTATTTTTATTGGATATTTTATTTACATTTCAGATGTTCTCCCCTTACCCCATTTCCCTGCCTCCTACCCAGGAACCCCCTATCCCATCCCGCCTCCTCCTGCTTTTATGAGGATGTGCCCCCACCTACCCCCACTCCCACCCAGTTCAGTGTTTTTATGGGATTCCTGTGTGTGTAAACATTTGTGTCTTTGTTCCTGTATGTGTTTCTTATGCTTTTACTTTGATTTGTCTCTTTTATACTTTTCTAGTTTGTAGTTGTTGCTGTTGTTTTTGGTTTTGTATGTTTGTTTGTTTGGTTGGTTTTTGTTTTATTTTCTCATACTGTATCTTATTTTATTTTATTGTTAGTTTTTAGATGTCTAAAGAGAGACAGAAAGGGTATGGCTTCCAGATATTAGAAGAGGTAGGGAGGAACTAACAAGAGTTGAGGGAAGGGCAACTGTAATCAGAATATATTGTATGCAATCTGTTTGAATAAAACTTAAGAAATAACAGAGATATTCCTTAAATTTTGTTGACACATGGACATTTTAATCTATTTAAGTAAATATAAGCAACAACTGTTGATTATAGATTTAAATCATTATATACATTTTCTTCAAGATTGATTCATCCTTGGTTACTCAGGTTGGCCTTGAACTCCCAGACTCAAGTATTCCTGATTCAAACTCTTGAGTAACATAGAACACAAAAATTACAGCATCACTATGCATAAATTAAACTACACTTTGAATCTGGATTTTTTATGTAATAAGTACAACCATGGTTCTTGTATTTAGAGAAGATAAAGAAAACTTAGAGTTTATATGCCAGGAACTAGATTTAGGGTACCAAGTTTCTCTTTGTCTTCGAAACCTGTATGTTTAATAAAAATGTAAAAATTGCATATTAGTGTTTTGAATTCTTTACACTCTCATAACCTATTTTGATCCAATTTTCAGAATAAAGGAAATCTATGAAGGGATCATCAAAATGGTAGCCTAACTTGTCAGCAACCTCATGGCATCCTAGGTATGTGATTCTACTGAAATTAATTCAGAGATTTAACAGGGTCAACATTTTTTACTTCATATATTTAAAATTTTCCCAGATGAAAAAACATTTCTGGATTTCCAGATGCAAATATGCAAATATTTTGTCCTTGGAAGAATATTTTCTCTCATTGCAAATGCTGTAATATATACATACATATATTATTTAATAGCCCCTCCTATTTCTCTACCTAGTCCTTCCTCCCATGCACTATCCTTGTTTCTCTTCAGAGAAGAGCAGGCCTCCGTTGGATATCAACCAGACATGGTATATCAGGTTGCAGTAAGACTTGGTACCTCCTCTCCTGTTAAGACTGAATGAGGCAACCCAGTAGGAGAAAAGGGTTCCAAAAACCAGGACCAGAGTCAGAGACAGCCCCTGCTCTCACACTTAGGAGTCCCATAAGAAGACTAAGCTACACAACTGTAATATATGTGCAAAGAGCCTAAGTTAGACCCACAGAATTTACAGATGGTAGTTCAGTCTCTTTGAGCCCCTAGTTGATTCTGCAGTTTTTCTTGTATCCAAGAACTCTCTGGGTTCTCATTGTTTCCTCCCTATCTTCTGCAGGATTCTCCAAGCTCAGTCTCATACTTGGCTTTGGGTCTCTGCATCTGTTTCCATAAGTTGCTTGGTGAAGCTTCTCTGACGACAATTGAGCTATACACAACTTTATGAGCATTCCAGAATATTATTAAAAATCATTTTTATCACCTTTTTCTTTTTGACAATTGTGTCTGGTTCTATCCTAGGCCTCTTGCCCATCCATGTGCCATATCTTTTCTATTTCCCCTTCACAGTGATATTCATGTGTTCTCTACTTGAGTTATACTTGTTACTTAGCTGCTAAGCTGGTGTTGCCCTGGTGAAGACAGAATGACAAAATTCCTGCCTCTGGAAAAGGGCTCTGGTGTGACCCTCCATGTGTATCTATTGCTGCTGTGGGCAAAAGGCTTGTTTGTATAATAATGTACATATTTCACATTCCTATGAGGAATGTCCTCCCTGTTAACATAAATCATTCCATGAAACATAGAATCATTACAAGACCAGGTGGCAAAGATGTGGCTAATGTCTCAGCAAAATGGTAAACTATAGAACCTCTGGGACAGCTCTTAAGGCTATGGGAAAGAGACATGAGCTCAAAAATATATAATATCTCAACTATGCAAAAATATAAGAATACAATATGAAATATGAGAAGCTTCATAATGCTAAAGGAACAAAGGCAGATTTTCAGAAAGATAAAAAGTCAGGCAGATACAAAGACAGGCAGATTTCTGAGTTCAGGCCTGGAACACAGCCCAGTTTGACCCAGTAGTAATAGAAATAGTAATTTCAGGACTGGGTCCCACCCAGAACATTTAGCATCTGTGTGTAACAGAGGCAGGCAGATCTATCAATTTTTTTGCAATGCTAAAAGAAACTCACCGATAATTGAATATTAGCCCCCAAACTCACAATGCCCAAGATACAACTAACAGACCACATGTATCTCATGAAGAAAGAAGATCAAAGTGTGGGTGCTTTGGTTCTTCTTAGAAGGAGTAACAAAATACTCATGGGAGCAAATATGGAGACAAAGTGTGGGACAGAAACTGAAGGAGGAGTCTGCTGGAGACTATTTCACCGGGGTATTCATCCTATGTGCAGTCACCACAGGCACTAATGTGGATGTCAAGAAGTGCATGCTGACAGAAGGATGATATAGCTGTCTCCTTAGAGGTTTGCCATAGCCTGACATATACAGAGGCAGATGCTCACTGCTAACCATTGAACTGATCATGGGGTTCAAATGGGAGGAGTTAGAGAAAAGACTGAAGGAGCCGAAAGTTTTGTGGCCCTGTGGGGAGAGCAACATTACCAACCAACCAGTGCTCCCAGGATCTAAACCACCACTCTAGGAGCACATAGGGAGGGACTCATGGCTCCAGCTATATGTGTAGGGGAGGATGGCCTTGTTGGGCATAGGTGGGAGAGGAAGTCCTTGGTCCTGTAAAGGCTGGTTGCCCCAGTGTGGGGAATTTGAGGGTGGAGAGGTGGGAGTGGGTGGGTGGGTGGGGGCAGATCTTCATAGAAGCAGAGGAGAGGGCATGGGATATGGGGTTCCTGGGTTGGGGGGGGAATGGAGAAAGGGGATAATATCTGAAATGTAAATAAAATATGCAATAAAAATAAAAGAATTAAATGTTTTGAAAAACCAAAGAAGAAGAAGAGGAAGAAGAAGAAGAAGAAGAAGAAGAAGAAGAAGAAGAAGAAGAAGA
>NW_021604636.1:11280820-11363257 GCF_004785775.1 Grammomys surdaster | reverse complement strand
GAAGAAGAAGAAGAAGAAGAAGAAGAAGAAGAAGAAGAAGAAGAAGAACAACAACAACAACAACAACAACAACAACAAGAAAAACAATAGAAGAAAAAAATGTATTCTTGCTGTTTCCTAAGAATCAAAAGTCTAGGGTCACTGGATGCTGATTCATAAGATAATCAAAGGGAAACTTTGAGTAAATTACTGGATTAATATGAAAAAATAAAAGGTTGGACCACTGTTCTACAGGAGATGACCTATCCAGAGAATTTTTTAGGATAAAAAGAGAGAACTGCTTGGACAACACACACACACACACACACACACACACACACACACACACAGAAACACACACACACACACAGGCAAGGAAACAGGACATGGAAAGATAGATCTCTTAGACTAGCAAACAGAACACAGTTCACCAGCTTGGATCCACAATTTGACTTCAAGTTATTCTTTTCGCCATTCCCAGACATGTCTTCTCTCAGAACCCCTCTCCATGCCAAGGCTGGTTTTTGACACTTAGCCTATCTGGCTCCCGAGATGTAGCACAATTTTCCTTTACTTTGAGGCTAAGACCCACTTATAAGTGAGTACATACCATGTTTTTTTTTCTGGGTCTGGGTTACCTCACTCAGGACGATCTTTCCTAGTTCCTCCATTTTTCTGCAAATTTAATGATGTCATTGTTTTTACCAGCTGAATAATAGTCCATTGTGTAAAAGTAACATTTTCTTTTTTCATTCTTCCATTAGTGAATATCTAGATTGTTTCCAGATTCAGGCTATTATGGATAATATCATAAATAATATTTTAAATAAAGCTTCTATGAACATAGTTGAGGAATTGGCATCGTGGTATGATGGAGTGTCCTTTGGGTATATACCCAATAAGACCACTTTGGTCTTATTGCTCTAACTAACACTTCAACCACTAAATGGAATAGACACGAAAAGTTTGGACCGCTTTGTCTTCTCCCAGATTTTAGTGAAATTGCTTTAAGTTTCTCTTTAATTTGATGTTGCCTATCACCTTGCTGTATACTGCATCTATTATCTTAAGTATATACAATGTATACTTGATCTCTATAAGACTTTCATCATGAACGTGTGCTGGATTTTGTCAAAGGCTTTTTCAGCATCTAAGGAAGTTACTGCATCTAAGGAAATTACTATGTGGTTGCTCATTTATTCAGTGTCTATGTGGTGAATTTATACTGACCAATTTTCATGTGTTGAACCATCAATACACTCTGAGGTGAAGCCTCCTTTATTATAATGGCTAATGGTTTTGATATGTTCTTGGATTCAGTTTTCAAGTGTTTTATTGACCATCTTTACATCACAGATCATGAGAGAAATCAATCTATAAATCTATAATTTTCTTTCTTTGTTGAGTCTTAGTGTTGTTTGGGTATTTGGGTGACTGTGATCTCATAAAATAATTTTGTCAATATTCCTTCGGTTCCTATTCTGTGAAATAATTTTTAAAATATTGATATTAGTTCTTTTTTGAAAATCTGGTAGAATTTTGCACTAAAACCATCTGGTCCTGGTCTATTATTGATTGGGGGACTTTTAAATGTCTGCTGCTATTTCCTTTCAGGTGATTGGCCTATTTTAATAGTTTTTTAATCTTGCTTTGACTTTGGTAAATAGAATCTCTACAAAAAATTTTAGATTTTCTAATTTTGCTGAGTATAGGTTTTTGAAGTATAACCAAAAGATTCTTGGGAATTCCTTAGCATCTGTTATATCTCCCTTTTATTTCTGAATTTGTAAATTTGGATATTCTCTCTGTTTCATAGTATGGATAAAGGTTTGTCTATCTTGTTGGTACATTTCAAAGAATTAACTATTTTGTTCAATGTTTGTATTACTCATTTCTATTTATTGCTTTCAGCCATGAATTTGATCAGTCTTTGCTATCTACTCCTCTTGAGAGTGTTTGCTTCTTTATTTTACAGAGCCTTCAGCTAAGTTGTTAAATCACTATAATAAAATCTCTCGAACTTCTTAATTGCCTTTAATGCTCCTCTTAGAATTGCTTCATTGTGTCCCATATATTTGGGCTTGTTATGCATTCATTTTCATTGAATACTGGAAAGTTGATAATTTCTTTATTTCTTTTCTGACCCAGTGTACATTGAGTACAGAGTTCTTCAATTACTTTGAGTTTGTAGACTTTCTTTTGTTTCTGTTGTTGAAGTCTAGATTTAATCCATGGTGGTCTGATTAAATACAAGGGGTTGTTTCATTTTTCTCATACCTGTTGAGACTTGCTTTGTAACTGAATATATAGTCAATTTTGGAGAAGTTTCCATGAGAAAAAAGTATATTCTTTTATGTTTACATGAAATCACTAGATGTATGTTAGCTTAAGTCTTTAAAAAAAAAAGAAGAAAAAGAACAAATTAGAATGGTTACACCATCTTGCTTCTTAAATCTGTTTGCTTAGAAAATCTTTTTTTTTTTCAGCCACTTACCCTGGGGTAATATGCATCTTTGATATTAAGATGTATTTCTTATATGCAGTGCAATGATGGATTCTGTCTTGCATCCATTCTATTAGCCTGTGACTGTTTATTGAAGAATTAAGTACATTGATTTTGAGAGATATTAATGACTAATGATTGCTAATTCCTGCCATTTTGAGGTTGGTGGTGTTGGCGGTTGAGTGTGTGTGTGTGTGTGTGTGTGTGTGTGTTTCGATTCTTTTGATTTTGCTAATGTGAAATTATTTATTTCCTGTTTTATTAGCATAGTTAACACTCTTGTGTTGGAGTTTTACTTCTAATATATTCTCTAGAGATGAATTTGTAGATAGATATTGTTTAAATTGTATTTTTTCGTAGAATACTTTGTTTTCTTCAACTATGGTGATTGAAAGTTTTGCTGCGTATAGTAATCTCGGCTGGTATATGTGGTATGTTAGAGTATGAAACATCTCTCCAGAACCTTCTGGCTTTTAGAGTCCCTGTTGAGAACCTGGGTGGATTTCTAATTGGTCTGCCTCTAATGGTACTTGGCCTTTTTCCCTTGCAGCTTTTAGTATTCTTTCTTTATTCTGTATATTTAGTATTTTGATTATTATGTAGCAGGATGACTTTCTTTTCTGGTGCAATTTATTTGGTTCACTTTGTGGTTTTGGTACGTTTATAGGCATTTCATTCTTTAGGTTGTGAAAATTTTCTTCTGTGATTTTTTTTTTAAATATTTTTAGTCCTTTCAGCTGGGAATCTTCTCTTTCTTTTATTCCAATTATTATTAAGTTTTGTCTTTTCCTAGTGTCCGTGATTTCCTGGATGTTTTGGATCAGAAATTTCATAGATATAACATTTTCTTTGATAGATATATCAATTTCTCCTATCATATCTTCTACTTCTAAGATTCTATCTTCCAGCTGTTCCATTCTTTTGATGAAGATTTCACCTGTAGTTCCTGTTGTTTACTTACATTTTCCTTTCCAGTATTCCATCATTTTTTTGGTTTTGTTAACTGCTTCAATTTACATTTTCAGGTGTTAGTTACTTCACCATTTTCCCCCTAGATTTCTTTAAAGGATTTATTAATTTCTTCTTTAGAGAAGTTTTTCTAAGTTTAGATTTAAGCTCATTTTCTTTGCTAAGCTGTGTTGGAATATCCAGGGCTTGCTGTAGTAGGATAGCTGGGCTCTGGTGGTCCCGTATTTTTCTGACCATTGTCAATTGTGTTCTCATATTGGCCTCTAGACATCTGGGTGTGTAGTTTTTAGAGGTTTTGGTTATGATTTCTGAGCTTATTTTTGATATTTCAGATGTATTTCACTTGCTTTCTGTATCTGCTGTGTTCTGTCATGAATGGTCTGTGTTTGTTGTGATCAACACTTCTTCAGGTCAAGTAGGGTATTGGTTTTCTATTGTCGTTTTTTTTTCTTTTTTCTTTTTATTCTGCCTTTGTGACTTAATAGGCTTTGGGCGCCAATATTGCTTTTGTAGTTCCAAGTACTAGTATGGCCTCTAGGATTCGGTATTCTTGCTTGGGCTCCTAGGTTCTTAGTAAACGGGTGGCCTCTAATAAAGTATAACTTTCCTGATGATGTCATGGCTCTCAATACGGAGCCTTATGTAGACACATAAGGTGATCATTAGTTATGTAAAATGTACTAAAAATCATATAAACTATGTATTAAAAATCATATATACTATGATCTTTTCACATAGTATTATACCAAACAGGATTACTTCATTGCAGTAACAATAATCTGAAATGAAATAAGCATCTAAATGCCATATTGGTAATTCTATTTCTACTTGGGACAGATCCATTAAAATGCATACATTTTCTCGGTAGCTAAGCAATAGTTTTTGCTTAAATTTATTGTTAAAGTTTCATGAAACTTATAATATATAATAAAATAAAATAGGTGCATCCAGGGTTCCTATTAGTTACATAAAATCCCTACTTTTCATGTAACCTTCTACTAGCTGTGCTACAATGTAACACATATTTGATCTGAATTTCAAATTTTAGGTACCTTCTCATGAAAGTTAATTTGAATATTGCTGAAAATTACCAAAATGAGTAACAGTGGGCAGAGAGAAAATAGTATTGGCCTGACTAAATCTTAGAATTCCTAGTGGAGTGAAGAAAATAAGGTATGAATTTTTGACTGTGTATTTTGTGGTTTTAGTTTTCATAAAGATTACAAACCAGTAGAAGGAAAGATAGAAATCAAAGTTTAAGTTATTTGTATCATGTTGAGTTTATCTGTCTAGGATTATTAACTGTTCAAGGTCTAACAGACTAATTAGGAGAATAAGAAAGGGATAACTACTGTCTTTTCTGTAGACAGTAGGAATTGTAGCTATTTGATAAAACATTTTGCATTTATCTTTTTTCCCCTAAAGACTACTGAAAAGAGAGTTGTGTATTGATTTCACTAAATAAACATGATACCACTTCCATTCAAGACAACTTTAGGTGAATCATGCTCATAAAAATAACACTATATAGTGTGAAAGGGTTGATTTATATATTGAGGAATATATATGTGTATACCTTTACCCTGATAGATAGATAGATAGATAGATAGATAGATAGATAGATAGATGGATGGATAGATAGATAGATGATAGATAGATATGGAGTGTAGTACATATATACATATATATATATATATACATATATATATATATATATATATATATAGAGAGAGAGAGAGAGAGAGAGGGTTAAAGATAAAGATAGGTATAAGGTTAGGGGTAGGAATAGACATATAGAGAGATAGAGATAGGAAGATAGAGAGATAAAGTTAGAGATAAATAGATATAGATATATAACAACAATTCAAAATATAGTCCATGAATTTAAAAGAATAAAGAGAGCTACAGTGGAAGGAGTAGAAAGAAGAAAGGAAAGAGAGAAAAAGAGATAATTATTTGGAATTTCTACAAACAAAATAAAATTTAAAAATAAGATAAATGTTGTAAGAGCCAAAAAAAGAATAAGCTTGGAGAATGGGGGTGTTTACTGCTAAAGCCCCTTTGTTCTGTACTTTTACAGAGCACCATTTCTCTATGTACAACTTCATACTGACTATGCACAACATGCTATCCTTGTGCCATGACTGCATTTTATACCATTAACTTACTACCCTTAACATCTAAGATGCTGGTTCTCATTATATTACATTTAATCTGGAATGTTCTAGGCTGTCTTCTTTGGAAAATGAAAATTCACTCTTTTCCAACAATATACTTTTTTTTTCAAGACTCTGTTGCCTTTACCAACTTAGGTAGCCCGTTAGCTTTTCTCTCCATTTCATATCCACCATCTAAAACAACTGTAAAACTCATCCATCTAGACTCAAGTATTCTAAAAGAGAACTGGGCTAACCTATAGTAGAAGAATAACCTTGGGGGTCTATGACTGAAAGAAGAAAGCAGAATTTCTTTTGATTTTAGAATTTCCTCCTGCAAATGTAAGGCCCTGAAGGTAAATCTCAGCTCCAAGAGAGACACCCACAGAGGAAGTGAAAGAAATAGAGATGAATAAAGAAGGAAGGAAAAAAATAATCTGATCTAATATGGACATTCACTGGGCCAATTTGATGAATTCCAAGGGATTTTTGACCTGGGAATTCTACATATTCTAATCTAATATCAAAGGTTGGACTGAAATAATGGTCATAATGATGACACACATTACCAATCTGACTAATCTGCTAATTCACACTCACAGTAGTGATATCAGAGATAAAAATGTTCTTTCACATCATCACCTAACCAAGGAAACATTTCTTTGTTAAAAAAAAAAAAATGTATTTAGTGGGAGTGTGTCATCCTTGCTTTGACTTGGAATTCCATGACACATTAAGTAGCTTCTCTTTTGTTGACATCCTAATTTCAAGGCTGCATGTACATCAGAGTTTTCCAGTCCCTAAACTAAATCTGTAAAAATGATAACATAGAGCACTAATCTAGAATTAGAAAACAATTGCTTTACCAGAGCAAAAGTTAGTTTTTGCCTTTATACTTACTTATCCCCTTCTGGATTATATTGGTCCCTTTTCATTATTGTGATGAAAGAAACAATGTAAAAACAAGAAAAGTTTGTTTTAGCTGCAGGTTTTAGAGACTTCAGCCCTTAGTCCCATTCTGATGAGCTATGGCTGGGGTGTAGTGTTATTCATCTCATGACTAATTGGAAAAGATGAAACAGATAGGAATGAATGAAGGATTAGATATACAGATATACAATTAATAAGCATACTTTTAATGAACTACTCCCTCTAATGTAACTTCCATTCTAGGAGCCTATTCGGCTATAAATGCACCCATGGTTCAATGCCATGGTAGCATCCTCATGAGCGAAGCACCAGTAATACAATTAGCTTAGTACATAAGTCTTAAACACATGAATTTTGGGTACCACATTATATCTGGTCCATAACACAAAGTATTAGTGAAGGCATCAATTCAATTTTTCCCATACATGTTGTTAGCTTGGTTTTGTCTTTACTTCCCTTACACAAAACCTCAAAACTTGCTGTACTGTTTGTCTTGAGGGCTGACAAGTACACAATAGAGCTTTGCTTTTTCTAAGCATTCTGCAAATGTGTATTGAATAATTGAACAATGAGACTGAAAGAAAAAATTTTAACCTAGAAAATAATCTTATACATCCTTAAATTTACTTCTCGCAAACTACTTTTTATTTTATAATTCAAACCAGAGTTAGTGATATCCAAAATAATACACAAGGATACTGTTTTTATTCACTGTGCTGAAACAATGCACTTCTCAATATGTAATCCATAAGACAGAGGAACAGAATACTTGTTCAATAATCCCAAAATGTATCTGTCTTCAGCAAACTTTGCTGACAGAATTTGAATGTGTTCTATTTCTGATGATAGATTAAACTGCTCAAGTTAGGTGCTGTCCTCCATTGTGTTTTTAAATGTAGCTTTTCCATTGCATATACTCAAGTAAACAGTACATATTGGATAACATGAGTCTTTGAAACTCATGGTATCATTTGAAGTGACTAAAGGGGTAAATGCATATCATTAACAAATCTTAACAAATGTTTAAGTTGCTGCATTTTGTCTCCAAATTACAGCCTGTAATCAATTGCTCATTTATCACTATCAGCCCAATTACAGCATAAATAAATATGTTGACCTAGAGGGCTTCATAGTATAACATATCAGTTATGTATTGTAGAAATTATTTTAAAAGTACAGAAGAACAGAGAAGGAAGTTTCTTGTCCAAATACACATTATATTTTCAGCACCATAATTATTGTCATTTTCAGCTCTGTGAAGCTTTAATCCAGGGTAAACTCATCAGTGGAATATGACTCAGTTTGATCTGAGAGTCCTTGAGAGGAGGAGAACTTTCTGCAGATGGTTGCTCATCTGCATCTCATAATTACAGTGTACGCTCACACTCTAATAACCCTAAAAATATATAAAGACCAACATAGTCAGTCTTCTGAGTAAGCAATAACTAATGAACATCTGGAAATGCCAACACAACTTATAATTGGGTAGATAATTTCCAGATCAGTCAGTGAAGTGGTGGCTGTTGATTTCTTCATGTACACATTCCTGTCTCACCTAGACATTAAAAAATCACCAAGAATATTCAAAACATGCATTTGTGTAAACTATAATAGCCATAATTCTAAATACGCAATGTGAAAGTATACTTCTTAGAGACAACCAACCACATGATTTAGAGAGTAGCTGGGAACACTAATAACAGAACTCTAGAAAAGCCAACCAGTTGGTGGGAAGATACATACTGTTTATATTCTTTTGACAGCAGAGCTAGTCTTTAAGAAGAAAACCGAGTTAGAATAAAGAATTTCCCAATACTTCACTTTTGGTTGCTGTTATCATTAAATTACACTCAATAAACATGTGGCCTATGTTTAAAATAAAGTAAAGATTTTCTTTAGAATGCGTTAATTGGAATTATGATACTCTTAAAAGTTGGGTTTTTTGTTTTGCTTTTTAGTTTTTGATTTTTTTAGAGTGATATTTCAGCTGGGACACTGGGTTGTCTGACAGTGCTCCAATCAGGTACTCTGTTCTCAAATGCTTTAGATTTTCAAATTTCATCAGTGCTTTACTTTAATAAGACACTGTGGTCCAATTGAAAAGAAGAGTTTTACTCCTTCACTTGAAACTATGGCCTCTCACCTGTTTGCCACTGATTTATGCTCACTGCTCTGAATGCAAAGTTTTTAACCTACAGTAAATATAAAGTGTCTATTACATAAAGAAAATGCTACAATGTGGGATCCTAAATAATTAGGTGTTAAATAGTGTATGATCCACTGTGGGAAAAAGGGGCTGCAGTGGTGGTGTCTTGGAGACTTTCCATGTGGTGGTTCCCACATACAGGGGAAATGTCCAGAGTTCAAAGTCTGGTGGCTTTGACAACAGCAGACCCCAATGACAGTAGGAAGTCCTTGGTTCCAATAGAGTTTATTTTCATGGTGGATGATAGACGGATCTCGATGTACCCCTCTGAAACTCAAGGCAGACCTGAGTTAAATTTGTAGGGAGAAAGGGAGAGGGTCTCAGGAAGAACGCTTAATTTGCTCTGCCCTCTGGCCTTCATTAGTATGTAAATCTCTCTAGGGCCTGAATCCTGTAGTCATACCCTCTACCTGTGTTCTTTGGGAGGGTCTGTAATGGCCTACATGACTGAACAATGTAGTTCCACGGAGACTAGACTGCGTGTCAGGACCCTGGGTTCTGGGGATGTGGTCGAACACCTGCTGTTTCTCCCTTGGAGTCTCAGGGTTCCAGGCCCATGCCCAGCCATGAACCAAGATATCCTCATGCAGTCCCACAATCCACCGCATCCTCTTCTGTGCATATAGCCAACAGTAACCAGAATCTTGATGAGATAGGCATCTTCTCATTACTAGAAAATAGCTAACTATAACCAAGACATTGGAAAATCCCATGTCTGTTGATAAATTAATACATAAATATTGACAATGATGATAGTAAATTATTATTCAGTCATCCAAAGAAATCATGCTATTTGCAACAATATGGATAAGTGAGTTACATAAATAGCATAAATAGATAAAGAGATAACAACATAAATAAATAGGTTACCTCTTATCAACTAAGGCAAACCAGAATATCTCCCACAGATATACCCACAGACCATCCTTATTTAGGGAAAAAAAAACCTTACTGAGATTTTCTCCCCAGTAATTCTAGGTCATGTCAGTTTACAATTGAAGCAAACTGATCTTATTAAGTAAAATGAATCATATACAGGGAGAAAAGATATTTTATGAACTCACTTAAGTAATTTTAAAGATTCACATAGAAATGGAGTGGATAGTGGTAGACAAGAATGGAACTGTGAGGATTAGGTGAGGAGGCACAAATCTGCAGGATGCATGCTTATACATCTCTAGTATACGTTAGGGGAAAAATCATTCTTAAGACTAATATAATATATATGAGATTTTAATGGGCTCTTATACTCCCATACACAAAGTTATATGTTGAGGTGATTGACATGTAAACTGTATGCTTTCAGCAGTCACTTCACTACAAACAAACATGGTGAAATATCTCATGCCATTTAAGCTTTAACATTAAAATAATAAAGAAAAAGAGCACACAGTGAAAATGGTGATCATGATTTTTACCTTGGATATTATTTCCATATTACTGGTTGCCTAACCTAGGAGTCTATTTTCCCTCGAGCTTTTAGTTGAAAGAGAGAATGAAGGGTACATAGGAAGCTAAAATCCTCTGTTCACTTGTTTGTAGGCATGAGTTAAATGTATAATAAACATCATTTTTGTTGTAATCGCCAATTAATCCTACTCAAATTATCCTGTAGGTGACTATGCTTTCCTCACTTCCTGTTCAAGTGTTCTGGGTTCCTGAATGAAAGACATTCACATACAGCCTTACATATTAATATGTCTTACACAGTTCATTGAAGGGCCACCCCAAAACCTCCAAATTGCTAATGACTCCCCTCCAATAGCCCTAAGCAATTACTTACTAAAATCTATATTCCATCATTGTTGCCCAGACCCAGTCAGAGGGGTCTTCCTGCGGCCATTCTTCCTCAGGTCTTACATGAATGCTATGTTGTCTCTTCTGCATCTCTTAGGCCTGACAGCTACTCCTTTCTTGGCATGGCAACTCTACCTTTTCCCCTTTCCCTTGGTCCCTTCCCTAAGAATCCAAAAAGTCCTGCCTCTGTCTCCCTGTCCAGCCATTGGGCACTGGCAACTTTATTTATCAATCAAAACCAACTGGGGGGAGAGACTCTCAGCAAATTGCAAATTCTCATGCAATTTGGGGGACTAATAAACATAATACAAGCATTAGACAAAATCCCCCTTTCTGTCCATAGTTATTTAAACTATAAAGTAAGATATACACTAATAACATCCAGACCATCAATTTTGCCAATTTAGGTACATTGCTCTAACATCTACCCTAACTTAAAGAGTTTACAATTCTGTACCTGAATTATTTTTTTTATTTTAACCTGAATTACCATCTGAAAACCATCCTTTTAAATCTAGTTCATCTTCCTTAATACTAAACAACTTAAGTTTGATTATGAGACTATAATTAGTTTTCAGCCCTTTCAGAGACCAGAGAAAGAATTAAATACTTCCTGAATATATAGGAAGCAGAAAAACATAGCTTCCAAAACCTAAACAATTTCTAGAGATAGCTGACTTCCTGGACAGTCCCTTACTCCTCAAAATGTTGGAGCATTTATTTTTAGCTTTCTGGCCTAGAACTGTCTGACAGATCTTATGTGAAGGAAGAATTATGAAGGAGTAGCTTACCCTGTCTTGGCAGAGCTAAGCTGTCAGCTATTCTGTATTGTGTGTCCTTTCCTAGGCAGTATATTTTTGTCTGCAGATGAATTATGGCAATTCTTGTCCAGTGGATACCTTGCCATGATTGAAGCAACTCCCCGGCAGGTAATGACGTCTAGTATCTTCCTTGAAGTGGAATCAGGACACTGTCAGGAGCACACATGTCTCATAGTCAAATGATCTTTAATAAGGAAATAATACTAAATACCCTATTCTGTGAATTTCTGATGTTTTAGAAGACAATATATATATGTAGACTATCTGAAATGTTCAACCTTGATTATGCTTAGCTATTTCTAATTGAATAATATTGAAAACACTTTATTATAATTAAATCAGACTCTAGTATAACCATGAGTTTACTATCTGGCCCTTAACTTTCATTACTTAATCATCCTAAACAGTTTGTAATAGCAGCTAATACTAGGATGTGTCTAAGCCTTGTATTCTTAAATGAGTCACATAGGCATAACGCCTATATAAATGTAATAATATAAATTGCAAATTTTGCATCAATATAAAAAATCATACCAATGAAAGTAGCGAGGGGTAGGAAAATTGGAAAATTCTGTTAGACTTAAGAGAGCTAGCTTTAGCATGTGTTATCTGGTTTCTGTATGTGTAGAATGTTCAGCTTTGACTGAAGTTTTGACTGTATACATCAGAAAGGCTGGATGAACAGAGATCATTGGGAATCACCAGCTATTCCTGAAGCTGTTTTGGAGAAAGTCTCTGGAAATAGCTTCAGGAGTAAGGGAGCTGGAACAGAATGTCATTTCAGCATCTCTGAGGCTAGCATTGTTGGAGCTATACATTCTGTAATATATGAATCTTACAACCAAATTGTTAATACTATTAAGATATTTGTATAGATTGTGCAAGGTGCATATGTCAGTTAAGGATGAATTTTGGCTCCTTGTTTGAGCAGGCTAAAGACAACTCTCTTTTTTCATGAGTTAATTTTATCAATAACTAATTGTAACAAATATCTGTTTATACCTCATAAAGGATGGCATGATCAATCTTCAGAATTCCATAACCAACAAGATTTATTGTCTAATTTTATCTGAGTTTTTGGCTAGAAAAATTTTTATGTCTAAGACAGTTATAGGGATGTTCTCATGTGGAGGAATCGGTAAATCAAGTTATGTGTCATGTTTGATTTTCTCGAATTTTTATTTTCTGCCTATGGCCCTAAGTCTTTAGTGGCTCTTCCCTTATCATATCTAATCCTAACTCATATCACTAAGGTTGGAGTCCAAAACCTTTTCTTCTTTCCTGTAAACACAAATACAGAGCCTCTAACCCAGAATAGGATGTCCTTTGTCGAGCAACCCAAAAATCATTAAAGGTATTGATTTACTTAAATTTGCAGCCTCTATTCTCTTTAGCCCTGTTCTTTTTTTACCTCTCTCCCAGAATATTTTTAATACTATAACCATCAAACTTGTAACCACCCACATTTTGATAATTAATACAATTTAAAGGAATTAAAGTAATCTAAATAATTATTATTATCCATTGAGACAGTGTTCTTTCACTATCTCCTCTCTTGTTTCTACACAAGATCAAAGCCTAAATTTGTACTATCTGTCTGAGATAAGGTTATTCTCCCTACCCCATGCCCTGCCCTATATGAGACCAAAGGCCTTAACTTATTCATCTATCTCTATTTAAATTCTCTCTTCTGTGAAGATTAATGTCTCTCTGTATGTATATATATATATATATATATATACATATATATATATATGCATATATATACATACATATACATATACATATACATATACATATACATATACATTCACCTTTCTCTTTATAAGAGTTAAATTAATATCCTTTTATTCAAATTTAATTAAATTTCCTTTTACTTACTGGATAAAACTATTTCTAGGATATTAATTTGTCATACTACACTAAAAAATTTCAGAATTCCCATGAAGCCCACAATCAAAGAACCCAGCTGTCTGTAATGGCATTGATCTTTCAAGTTTTTAAAAGCAATTAGCAATATTTCTCCTTTCTATCCTTAAAAAACAATTGAGTCAATTTTCATTCATTCTCCTTCTTATGTATTAATAGCTGTCTATTATTATTTATTGAGATAGGATTTCTCTCTATCTTTGTGGGTTTTTTTCTCTAGTTGAGATCAAAGGCCTGGCTTTTTTATTTTATATATACTTAAAAACACTTAAACAATTACTACTATATCTCCCTTCTATCCTTAAACAATGTAGTTTGCCTTTATTCCTCACTTTTAAAAAGATTATTATCTGTGGATATATAATTATATCTCTTTTTCTTCATATAACTTGAATTAACATCTTTTCTTACGTATTTAAATTTTCTTTTATATTTTTCTATGGGCCCTTTCTTTAGGCTCATCCTTTCAGCCTTAAAACAAAGCAATATTCTTTTATCCTTGTCTTCTTCAGCCCTCTTCTCTTCAGCTTACCTTATCTCAGCAGGAGCTCTCAGTAACTGTGGCTTAAGCTCTCCAAAGCAGCCCAAAACATGAGAGTGTCAGGCTGAAACCTGAGCCACCTCCCATCTCTCTCAGTCGGCCTGGCTATGTTCTATGTAACTGTCAGCCAAAAGCCCCAAAATCACGGCTGCCAAATTAGCATAAACTTTTATTCTGGTTCTGAACCTGAGCAGTTTGGTGGGGAATCATGTGGCTCTGCTTTAACTCAGAAACCAATTCTCCTCATCTCCTAATCTTATGTGAAGGTATGTGTTTTCCGTTCAGGAATTTCCAATTAATTTTTAAAAGTGAGTACAAGCCCCTCATTCAGCACCATCTGTTACAGTTCCCAAATAATCTTACTCAAATCAGCCTAGCAGCAGTAGCTATGTGTTCCACATCTTCCTCGTTTCATATGCCTTAAACAGCTCAATTGCTGGGACATTCTTAAATTCTATATGGCTAACACCTCCTCTCTGATGTTACTACATTATTACTTATTAAAATCTATGTTAAGGCCGGGCGGTGGTGGCGCACGCCTTTAATCCCAGCACTTGGGAGGCAGAGGAAGGCGGATTTCTGAGTTCGAGGCCAGCCTGGTCTACAGCGTGAGTTCCAGGACAGCCAGGACTATACAGAAAAACCCTGTCTCGAAAAACAAAAACAAAAACAAAAAAATCTATGTTATATAGCTCTTTCCCTAAACCCAGTGTGGGAGGGGGGGCACGTTTTCCTCCCTGGCTCTTACATGATTTCTATGTTCTCTCTTCTGTAGCTCTCAGACTTGGCAACTACTCCTTTCCAGGCATGGACACTCTACCCTTTACCTCTCTCTTGGTCCCTTGTCCAGGAATCCTTAAAGTCCTGTCTCTTGTCTCTCTGCCCAAACATTGGCTGCTTGCAACTTTATTTACCAAACAAAACCAACTGGGAACAGGGACCGTTAGTGTCTTATGTGCAGGTTCTCTTTCAATTTTGGAAACCCAATTAACATAATACAAGCATTAGACCAATTCCATGACACATCTTATTTAACTTATAAAGCAAACATGTTTAACCAGCATGAAAAGAGTAAATATTACTTCTATTCCAAAATAATTGAAAAACAGTTAGATCTCTAAATTAAGTTAGATCTCTAACTGACATTATCAGGGCTCCACCTTTTTCTTGTCTTACTTTTACATCTGGGACTTTGGCCTACTCTTGGGACCTCTTTTCTCCTACTGAGTTGTCTTGCCTAGCCTTGATATGAAGCTTTGTACATAGTCTTGATTTATCCTTATTATGCTGTGTTCCATTGATATCCCTGGAATACCTGTCCTTTTCTGAAGGGAAACAGAGGAGGAGTAGACCTGGGACAAGGTGAAATGGAAAGGAGGAGGGGAACTGCAAGGAGCAAAAGAAGGCAGATCTGTGTTCAGTGTATATTTTATGGGAGAAGAATAAAACAGAATTAGAGCATAACTATATAAGAACTAAGAATTATGTGAGCTGAAGAGCCTTACTTGTCTCACGTTTATATTTTTCTAAGGAATATGAATAAGAATAAAAATATATGCTGTCAACTGCATTCAACTACAAGCTAAATAACCAGTTATTTTGGTTATAAAATTACATTTAAAAATGTTCTTTTTAACTAATGTCAATGATTTTTCCCAAGGAGACATTCTACACCTCCTCATTTATTTTGATGTAAAATATGACATAAAAGGAAAGTCATGTCTGTCTCTTCAAAAAATAATAGCATCCCTCTCTCCATGCATCAGCTTATTAGGCAATTATGAATTTGACTCCATAAAGTATTAGTCACCTATTATTCTAATCAAGCAACTATAGTTACTAGGAGATTAAAATGTTTGACGTTCTTTTTTTTAGAAACAGAGTTTGACTTCCCTCACATGTGGTCACCACTTTACGACAGATAACTCAATTATATAAATTTATTTATTATTATATTAAAATTATTTATTTTGTGAGGTAAAGTGAGCATCTCATATACATGAAAAAATAAGAACTATAATTAGTGCTGAGTATTTCTTTGACCATGTGGGTCCTGGGATAAAAGTCAGACGATCAGGCATAGTGACAGATGCCTTTAACAAATGAGCTGCCTCACTAGATAAATCTACTTTGATATTATTTTAAAGTACTATATTATTTATTTTATCAAAAAAATAAACACCTTAATCAGCTTATATCTGAAACTTTAGATTGAAAATTGTAAATATTGTGATTGATTTCCATAGGTATATCTAGTATACCTGACTAAGCAATGCTTTCTTCTTTTAACCATTTAGTGTGTGTGTGTGTGTGTGTGTGTACCCATGTTATATGCATGTGTGTATGTATGAAGTAGAGCGATTGTTAAAATTCAGCCCTCTCTTCAAGATGTAAGTATTCCCTCTTTGTAAGATAGATGTCTTATAAATTCTACAAAACCAAAATATAAGTTGTAGTTCTTGGACTACATTGAGATAGCTATTGCTACTGAATGAATTATTTCTCTTTGAAATTCGTGCTGTAATCTAATGGAGGCTATGTAACATTCGGCTTAGAATTCCCCAGACAGTTCACAGAAGGAGAAGCCCCACTAATGAAGGTAGTCTCACATTTTATGCCAAGTCCAGAGGCTGTATAGTCATGGTGGACTTAGACCTTAGTTAGCAGAGTTTTCTCGCACATGACAAGTCTCTAAACAAAAAATTAAAAGATATCACAGATAATGAACACAGACATATAAAGAGTTCAAATGAGGACAGTACAAGAATAAATCCACTGCAAAACAAGTGTAGACTTCAAGAGAATCTAAGTTGAGGAAATCTTGATTTTTGTCTTCTATCCTCCAAGGTTAGAAGAAAATCAATCTATGGAATTTAAGTCATATAGCCCTTGATTTGTCAGGTCAGCCCTAGCAAACTAATATAATTGAAAATCCTTGGTAACTACATTAAGATACACTTGATCTGGTAGGATAGATCAGCATTTAAGAGTACTTAATGATTTTGCAAAAGACCTGAGTTTTGAAGCGCCTAAGTTGGGCAAGTCACAAACGCCTCACTTCAGCTCAAGGCCATCTAACCTCATCTCTGAAAACTGCAGGCAGTTGTATCTATGTGTCATGCACACATACCCGCGCACACACACACACACACACACACACACACAAGTGAAAATGAATGAAGTCCATAATAACAAGCTAAATAATCTCAACTGTAAATAATAAAGAAAATCATCTCAACTGTATTTTGAATCCAATACATTCATTCTGAAAGGTAACTGGTCTAATAATACAATATTTTGTTTATATCAATATAGCCTGTTGCAGAGACCATTAATAACTTCTCAGAGGCTAAACACAAGTACTTATTGCTGAAGAAACTGTTCTTTGTTCATGAGATTCAGTTAACTGAAGTTGAATGTAACATGAAAGCCTCCTTCCTGTGATCTGTATTTCATAGTACTAAAAAAAAAATAACCAAGCTATCAAGGGAGGGAAGCAGTCAATAGTTCTATTCAGATGTGATGCATATGAAACACAACAATTATCAGCATGTCAAGCTATCTGCAGAAGTGTAATAGTGGCAGTGCTATCTTAGTAGTAAGCTGTCTAATATGACTTACAGTCTACTCAGTATGAGAAAAATTATGACTGGTACTAGAAACCTAGCCAACTACCAAGGGTTAGTATGGACATGGATATTATTAAAAAACCTACTATTGCCACTTTAATAAACCAACATAATTTGCAACTACATTAGATAATTTACTGTTATTGTCCCAGATTAGTGCATTTTGACTCATCCTCAAAGAAGCTTCCCTTTACATCAAATGAACACCATTACAGAAAGCACAACTAGACACATGGAGATATCAGTGAATCATGTGGAGCCTAGCTGCAACTGATACATCTGTAACACTATTCTAACATCTAAGGCTCAGGGAACATCAAGGAAGAGGGGACAAAAAGACTGCAGGAGTAAAAAAAGATGAGAAAATCTGCTATGAGAATGTATCTCCTAGAAATGGCTGAATAAAAAAGATCTATTGGGAGCATGGCAGTATCATTAGACATGCAAATGAATGAGGGGAAATGAGTGTGGCCCAACTCTTAGATAAAAATCTACAGGTAACTAATGACTGATAAAAGAGTAGAATTAGCATCACCTCTTAATGATCCTCTTCAAATTGGTTTTTCAATAAAATTATTATCTATATTGACCTGAAACCATATTCACAAATAATAAAAACAGTTAAAGCAGTTTTGTTTATACATTTGTGCATATTTGTGTATATAAAAATCAAGAGAAAAGAGGTTCACAATTTGAAAGACAACGGGAAGAAAGAGTAAGGCATGTTAAAGTTACATTGTAATTAAAATACAAAATTATATTTGAATATTAAAAATTAAAATCTCTTTTGACTTGTCCTGCCATTACCTCATAAACTCCAACTACAAATACTTGCAAATAATAGAGGGTAGAAAATTGAGGAGTATCACATTTCCCTCTAGGCACTTTCCAGCCTAACCTCTGTAGTCCTGTAGCTCTCAAGTGTGCTCACCTGCCACATTCTTGGTTTGCTCACCAGTTGATGGTTCAGGCCCACCCTGAGAAGTAGGGTACGGTTTTATTCATCCACTCTCCACCATGACAACAAATGTCTTAAAACCATGGATTCCCTCTTTTCGTCAGGATTCACCAAGGGAAGCCATGGAGAAGGCTTTCTGTGACCCTAGCCAAGGCCTTGACCAAGCCAAGCTCAAGCCAAAACTTTCCTCAAAGGGCCAGCCGGAACTCTTCTCTCTTTTCTGGCCCACCGTCCCCCACTGTGTTCTCAACTCTTTCTGTCATGCAATAACACCCGAGTGTCTGAGAGCCTAAGAACCAAAGGGCCCCGGGCTCCCTGCAGAACCTATGACCCCTGAGCCAGCTCTAGCTGTCCCCGGGACCTCAGACTGTGCTTCCCCAAACCAGTGGTGTCCTCAGGGCTGCTCTATGATCGGACATCCACTCAACAGTCAACTTCTGCTTCCCATCTTCCCAGCGGCTGTGGACCTTTGACCTTCAATCAGTTCCATAGTACTGGTCATATACTTCCTATTACACACCAGACTCAGATTTAATCATAAACTAGTTGGTTAGCCCCATGACAGTTGTGCCGCTATTTCAACTGTAAATACCTATTGCCTGGAAAGTGTTATTAGAGAAGGTAATGTTTAGTGCTGGGAAGGACCATTGCTGAATTTTCTTGGTCAATTATTTTCTTAGCAATTTTCAACACTATGAAGGCTTTCAAGTAGTGAAGAAGCCTCATATAAGTTCCAGAATAATCTTATAACTAACATGTTCACTATATTTAAAGAATAGGGGTTTGCCACCTAACTCTGGTGAACAACTAATATCAATAACGATAAGTATTATGTTTTGGGAGCTTCTGGTCAATGGCTCCTAGGAAGGCATCCCATGCCTGGCATTGGTCTTTATATTAATAATCTAAGGCTTCTGAGATACACATTACCTATTTAAGCCCAGAACTAAGTTTAATAAAATACTTCAATAGACTCCATAACAAAAGCTATAAAGAGGATAGGAAGGTTTTAGCTTTCAATGCACTTCCAGAGTATCACTGAATATGATGTTTAGGAAACATTATAAATGTGTGACAATTGTAACAGATGAATGTGGACCAAACAAAGAGCAATGTTTGATTCAAAATGGAAAATTTCTTTAAAAATATAAGAAAATATTGTTTGTATATCTAAAATAATTTTATATTTCTGTCATTACCAGTGATTAAAAATATTGAATCAGTAGAAAATAATTTTCTGTTAGGAAATCAATATAAGGAAATCAATATTCTTAAGGTTGTGGAAATTCAAAAAGAACAAACACAATTTTTATATAAACCAATGATTGCTATTATGGACATAATAGATCTTTAAATTTAAATGTGTTTAAATTATTTGCTAATATCAATCTTCTAAATTATTAAAGCATCTTGAAAAGCATTATTTTATTGACCTTGTGATAAACTGACAATCATTTTCTTAAAAGTGTCTTAATTGTAGACTATTTAGATAGACCCATTTTGTTAGATTATAAATAATACCTCATTTTTAACTAGACAAATACCTTTCAGAATATGCTAACACGATAACTGAGTTTCCATCTCTAAGAATATGGTCATTATTACACAAGGACATATTCATATTCATAAATTTATTTCTAAATGCCACATACTAACATTGACTGGAATTGTAAAAACATCAGATAGCATGCATATTTACATATTTAAATGTAATAAAAAACAGTCAATAATTAGAAATATTTAAAATTAAATGATAAAATTTTTTTAAGTTGTATCTTACAGGTTTGTAAAAGTCTCAACTAATACCATAACTGTGTATTAAATTTCCTTTGATAAATTTGGAAAAGAATGCAAAGGATGTCAGAAAATAAAAGGCGTAAGGATGAGAACAGTTGCTTTCTAGGAAGGATGTCTGACTCCAACAAATCTCTTCATTATAAGGCATTTCTCTTATTACTCCAAATTAGAAATTAAATTGAACTGAAAAATAGTAAAACAGTTGGAGATTAGCCCCCATCAAGTGCATTCTCAAACAGGTGATACGTAAAGTCTATTACATGACTAATGGTCAATGATAACATATATATTCACTGTATGGGATATTTTACATAATGATCCACATTATTTTAGAACATTTCTATGTGGCAGTAGATTTATAAAATAAAAAGTTAAATTCCATCTATTTGTGACTTATATCACAGAGCCATGCAGTCTTTATTCCTTGGGCAAGCATGGGTGTCGAATCGATTCTTTTTCAGGGATTGCTTTCCATCCCACTTGCCTGGAGAGAAGTTCGTACTTCAAAAATGCATCCTCATTTTAGCCCTGCTGAAATTTGCAAAGCTACACACTTAATCTGTCTGACAATATTTGTGTCTAATAACAAACATAGTGGTGATGATGATACCAGAGCTCAAACTGAGAAATAAGGAGGATGCTTTGAATTGTTCTGCTTTGAGACCCAACAATGAGTACTATCGCTTAATTCAATGTCAAAATCTTGTTGACCTTTTAGTTCTTTTTATTTCATTTTTTTTGTGTGTATAGATGTTTTGCCACCATGTGTACCTATATATCACATGTATGTCTGGGGTCTGCAGAGGCCAGATGAGGGCATTGAATTCCCTGGGACTAGAGTTAAGAGACAGTTGTGAGTTTCCATGTAGGTTCTGGGCATCAAATCCAGGGACTCTGGAAGGACAGCCAGTGTTCTTAACCCCTGAGCCATCTCTGGAGCTCTAAAAATCTTGTATTCTTTACTTATAAGTGATGGATAGAATTAACTGGTAGGTACCTTATACCTCACTTAAATTCTTAAGAAAAACAATTTCTAAATATTACATAATTTTTATTCAATATAAAATCTGTTATGTTGAAATATGATATCAGAATGTACGCTTCTTTTTTAAAGAATTGATAATCTTATAATAGTGTATTTATATAACATATCTACACACACACTTGTATGGATAATGAGATTTGTTTTTTCTTTGTTCATTTCCTGAACAAATCAAACAATTGTTTTTGTTTGTTTGGTTGGTTTTTGGTGTTTTTTGTTTTTTTTAATTTATTTTTTCTCAAATCTGTATTCCCCCTGATCACCCACACTCCAGTGTCATTCCCTTCCCCACATCCTGCCTTTCTGTGTTTATAATCCCTGTGTGAAAGAATGTACGCTTCTAAGAAACAGAAAATCAAGAGTCTATTGGTCAGACCACTTGTATTTTCTCCTACTGATAAAGTATGCACAACTTTTCTCTTCAGTTTATTTTTTTGGTCCAAAACAAATGTGTCCTCACTGTTGGAACCAGGTTTCATGACTCACCCTATCTTAGATATCTGCAGCAGCAATCAAATAAACAGCTTTTCCATCACTAAGCATCTTTGTCTTTCACACTGACTCTGTGGCTGCACAGGATTTATCTGTCCATTGTGTCGTAATTTCTGTTTCCCAGTTGTTGGTGGTGATGAGCCTTCTGAGCTGTCTCCCAGTTCTCTGGAAGGGAGAGTGCAGACACAAGCCATTACCCTGCTGCATGTATCAGTGAATGCTTTCAGAAATAGTCTAGTTCTGACTACCAGGCAAGGCTAATGATGCATCTCCAAGAATCCTTTTTAGAGAAAACAATTCCTAGCTATAGGCCTTCTTATTAATTTTTCAATTACGTTTATGATAATGATCCCCCAAATTGACAAGATTTGAACTAGTGAGGTTTGTTTTCATGCAACCTCTGTATCATAGGCTGAAGAAATATTTAGTTTTAGTGAAAACAGAAACATTTCATTGTGTATTTATACGCACCATAATATTTGAAAAACTAGAAATCATTGTTTTTGCATTTCATCATTTTTCCATTTTATTGCTGATTTTGATTTTTATTTTTGACTTAATATGGAAAAATACTTTTGTATAATATAACAAAAAATACATGGGAAGGGCACAGGTTTCAAAATAATTTTCAAAATAATGATAATGATGGCATGTCAAGATAAGGATTATGACTGCATAACAATAAGTCTACTTGACAAAAGGTGTTTTTTTATTGCCATTTATTACTATTGACATTTTATTCTAGTTATTTTTCTGATCAAAGTTCACCTTTTTAAAGAAATAAAACTATGACTATGATTAAAGCAGAGAAGAATAATCTACTAGAGCTTTTGAAGTGCTGCCTCCTGATATCAGTTGTACGGTGTCAGTTTTGCAAGCCAGTTTCTCAGGACCAAACTGATAACAGAGATCCTTTGTACAGCTTCATGACATGTATTCTTTGAAAACCAACAAGGCAACTACTGAATTACCATGCAGTGGGTAAGTCACATTGGTGGTGTCTGGGGATATGTATGTATGAGTGTATTTACTGATATCAATGCAAATACGTCTGTCAACTAGATTACATTCCTGCCCAAAACTCTCCCTCACATCATAAAATTTTCTTTCATGTTAATTGGTAGCATGTATATTTAAATATAATTTTCAATGTCTAATCAGCTTAATTATCTGTTTGTTGACTATTCTAATTAGTAGGCTCTAAGCTGTAAATAACAAAGAGATATTTGATTTTGCTGAGAGTATGTAGTTGTGGAAAGGAAAAGTCTGGTTCCTATATTATTTCATCTGGAGGTTTATTCTTTCCTGTGAAATTCAATTATAAACCTTTCATTCTGTGCATTTTCAGGTATTGGCTTATCCTAATGATGTTTCATTAATATAACTGCTGCAATTCTGGGGTTCATATCTGTGTATGATACCATCCTCTTAATAGGACCTTAGCAATACTTTACTAAGTCTGAGATTTAATATTATTGGTCCACCTTATAATGTTTCTGTAGCTGAACCTATCGACAGGGCAAAGGGACAGTGTCTGTTAAGCTGATATCCCCAACACCTAACACTTGGATGCCATTGAAGTTTTAAAATAGGAATCATTGAGATTTCAAAAGTATTACAGAGACTGTTAAAAAAAGGGGAAACAGATAATAAAGATATTATTCAGAAAGAAAGACTGCAGCTACATACAATGTGCTGCAAAGTAGCAATAAAAGCATCTGTAGTCTTTAGACTCCTGTGTCCTGTTCTGTAAGCAAAGCCTGACATTATTGTGAAGATATTTTAGTTGTTTTGTGCGTTGTTAGAGAGTGGGTGTCAAAAAGGAGTTCAGCAGGGAGGCAGAATGAAGAAAAGGTTGGACAGTTTCCCAGCTTCCCTGAGTCAGGTCTTCACAGTATGGCTTCATTAATCTCTATGAAATAATTTCTCAGAAGGTTAGACACACATTCAAATATTAGCACAAAAATAGATTTTAAAGCCTAATATGAATACTCTTCATGCTATGCATGTTTGTATTAAGTATATCTTCAGTAAAATTTGCCCATTCCTCAATGATTTATCCAATTGTATCATTAGATAAACCCAGAAAAGGTATGTAAATACTTAATTTTCATGACGTGAACATCTTCCAGTGAGAATGTACCCAAAGAAAGGAAGACAGGTTGACATCACTACTCTATATGTCCTGGATGAGAGATAGTCCTAGAACTGTCCTTCCACAGGAAACATTTGAGTGACAATATGAGGTCTTAAGCTATAAAAGAATTGACTATAAGATTCTAATGGCAAATGATTATTAAGTAACCTAATCTCTGTGAGTAGAAATTCATGCCTTCAGCCTTTTCTAAATTACTGATGGGTTGTTTTCTCTCATTTTTTGGTCTTCATTATTCCTTTGTTTTGTTTTGTTTTGTTTGTTTGTTTGTTTGCAATTATGAAGAATAATCATACATTGAAGGTTTTTTTTACATAAATCATTATCAACCATAATAATTTTTTGACCTACTAAAGAAATCATTTCTTGTAATCATAACTAATTTCTCAATTTACTTCACTTTTTCCCTCTGTTGTTCTTACGTTACTACTCTTTCAATATTTTCTATTACTTCTTTGTAAAATATGTATTTACTGAAAAAAAAACATACCTATTGGTGTTACTGTGGCCTTTTTTCTCTTCCTTCCTTCTCCCCTCACCCTTTTCTTCCTGCCTCCCTTCCTTCCTCCATTCCTCCTTCCCTTCTTTCTGCTCTTCTTTGTTTCCTCTTAATGCTATAACATAATAGCACAATCTGGGCCATTTATAATGAACAGAAACTTGGTTTATGGCTCTGGGGGCTGCATAGTTTAATGTTGGGAGGTCATCAAGCTGAGAGAGCCTTATCATCCCATGGAAGAACAAAGGAAGCAAGAGGGAGAAACAAGAGGAGATCAAAATTGCCCTTTAATTGGGAATTATTACCAGGATGATAAGCCCACTGTAGAGGTAATTATATAAATCCATTCTTGAAGACATAGTTTTCTATCTTGATTATGCCTTTAAAAAATATCCTTGTCTCTTAATATTGGTACAATGAAAATTAAATTTCATTTTTAAATTTCATTCTGATTTTGAGAGAGATAAACATACAAATCCTTGTAGTTAAAGTTTACCAATACAGTTGCTTTAGTGTATTCACAACTTGGCCATCTTTGTACTGAAATTGAGGATTCATGTCAAACAGCTTCCACTGTTAATTGTGCTGAGAAATCCAAATTTATTCAGAAAGATATTGCTGCTAACTTCTGGAAGGCTCTTGGTGGTGATTGTTCTCCAGTTATCTATAGCATTCCTAGTTAGTCACTGCTTATAGATTTAGACTGAAGTAAATGACACACACACACAAACACACACACACACACACACACCCCACTACCACCACCACCACCACCAACACCACCAACAGCACCAAAATAAAAACGAGATTCCTTTGTAGACAAACGTGGATACATTATACACTCTGATATATTAAAGTAAGTTTTGCTGTATGTAGAGTTTTGGCCTGTGTCCACTCTGCTGCTGGGCACAACCACTTGGGGAGGCCAAATGAAGGTAGTCACAGTCTGAGTCATGGGAAACCCAGAGATTGTTCAGTGGTCCCCGAGGCAGGGCCATGGGGTTCTCTGACTCTTGGACATCCAGGTGCCACTGGAAGTCATAGAAGAGCAGAAAATGGAGTTGGAAGCTGTGGTTAGGGTACTGGAAAGGAGAGCTCGGGCTTGTCCTAGAGTTGATGATTGTTGGCTTGGCAGATACATGCTTGGAAATGGTTGTGGCTGGGAGTGCAAAGAGACCTTCTAGGAGAGGTTAGTCAAAGGCTTTCCTCTTGACTCCCCACAACAAATCTTGGTGAAAAAGGCAGACAATGGTTCTAAACAGTTTATTGTCATGGTGGAAAAATGGATGCATAAAACCATACCCCACTTCTCAGGGTATGCCTCAGATTAAATATCTTTTGCAGGGAGGAATGTTTGGGAACTGAAGCTTATTAGCAATATCCTCCAGGTCTCTAGGTTCCTCATTAGCATGGAGAACTCTGCCTTGATCCTACTTGACTGGGGCCTTTCTATTGTCTTCATCTGAGATGTTGGGGATGCCTCATCTACTTGTGACAGGGCTTAGAAGTGTTGCCCTTATGTAACTGATGGCCACAAATCTAGGGGAGACTGCAGCTACTTGACTGGAGCCTGGTACTGGAAACAGGCAAAACTACTAGTGTCCCTTCCGAGTCTCTGAGACTTCTACCCTTTAGCTTGACTTTACCAGGCTTCCTCTCACAGTTCATAGCCCCACAGTTATATATTAAGACCTATTTATTTTCTAAAAGTGTTATTAAAGTCATAATTGACTTATCTAGAAACTGTTGAAATCAAATTGGAAAAAAATATTGTCTTGAACAATTCCTTAAAATTTTTATTGATCTCATTTTTCCCTATGAGAGACTTTGTGCTGAATTAAGAATTATTAAGAGGTACATGTCTTCGATGCGATTAACACATATTCTCTAACCACTTCAACCTTACATTTTCTTTCTAGTTCTGTGTCACTTATTAGCTATGGTCTCTGAACAGTTCTAGAAGTACTGTAAGAGAAGAAGAAATATAGAGTCTATCAGTTTTGTGATTATTAACTAATTTGATTCCGATTATAGATTACGTAATCTACTTGCATTTCAAACTCAAATGTTCAAAGTCAAGTTGAAAACTTTATCCTATTCAACCAGGAAGAACATCATGCTAGTAGAAAGCTGAGAGTCAACTCTCATTATAGTGGCTGTAATTTGGCAATCAATCAGCAATTCCCTATGAGTTCCATCTGTTGCTGTATCTTCAAGCCATCAACCTTTCTTCACTCTACTGAAAGTAACATAACCTGACTACTGTATTTATCCTCTTAACTGCTTTATTTTCTCCCAGCTCCCAGAAGAATCATATAAAACATAATCCCTAATCAGTATATTTTAATGTAAGAAGTAGTGGTGTCTTTCCAAAGTCCTCAAGATTGAAAGAAAATACAATACAAAATCTACTGATCTTAGCATGGCACATGAGAGCAGGCACCACATGTTCTAGACTCTGCTTTTTGAGGACATACCAAATGTGTCAAGACATTGATTTCACTCACTGATTTTATTTTTCATTCTCCAAGAAAACAGTCTATTTAGCCTAGCATGCCATGCAGATGTAAATGGATAAAGCAATAAATGGAGTAGCAATAGCAGCAATTAGTAAGGGCTAGCAAACAATCAATACATGTTTCACAGTCATGCTTGAAACATGTTATAATAACTGCATATTCAACAATATACTTGGGCTGTAACTTGGCTGTGCATTACTTAGTATTACTTGGAGAAATAAAAAGAGGGTGTTATATTAAAAATACTATTAATTCTTACAGATATGAATATATACAGATTATCTTCATATACAGGTTACACCCATGCTTCATATCCATGTGTTTTGAACTTCTAAATTCAACCAGTGATGAGTTTAAAAATACTTAGAAAATTGTCATCTGTACTGAATATGAATATATCTTATTTGTCAGTATTCTCAGATAATAAGATCTCTGGAACATAATAAATATGTCTATGTCTACATTTAGATAAATTATGTATAATACTGTACTTATAAGATTTTTATTGTCAACTAGATACAACCTGTAATCACCTGGATGAGGGAGTTTCACCTGAAGAATTATCTTGATCAGATTTACATATAGCAAAATCTGTGATATTAATAAATATAGGAAGAATCAGTCTACTATGTGTGATGCCATTTCTAAACATGTGGATTTGAGCTGTATAAGAAAATTGCTGAGCATGAACTAGAGACAAGGTGAGTAAGTTGCTTTCTACTATGGTTTCTGCCAACAGTTTCTACCTTGAATTCCTGCCCTGATTTTCCTCAATGATTGATTGTGATCTCGAAGTGTAAGCTAACATAAACCCTTTGCTCCAAAATTTACTTTTGGTCAGGGTAATTTATCACATCAACATGGATCAGAGTGAAGCAAATATTACTGTTCTTATATCCACATCTTCAATTATATGAGGTGGGAAGGGAGGAAGGAATGAGAGAAAAAGAGAGATATTTACTTTTGAAAATTGGGTTGAGGAGAGGAGAACGAGAGAGAGAAGATGAAGGTGGATGTTCAAGTGTCTGTAGCAGTCAAAGGTAGTTGGTATCTCTAGGTTGGGTATTTGGTTACTCTTCTGATTGTATGGGTATCTTGTTACTGATCATAACCAAATATAACCTTTGATTAATCTATAAGAATTAGAGTCTCTTACTGGGGCTGCATGGATGGTGGAATGGTCTGGGCAATGCCCTGTCTTGCAGAGACAGTGTGGAAGATTGGCAGAGCCATCTCTCATGCTGGCGTCTTGTGGGTGGCAGGGCTGATGATTCTGGTGGGGTGGTTCTAGCTGCTGCAGGCAAGTGGCCTCCAGCTGAGAAACATGGCGGCTGAGCTAGGCAGAACCACTGTAGCTTAGTCAGATTAACAAGTGGCTGATTTTAAATAATTACCACAACAAAGTGGCGCACCAATTTTGGCAAGAATTCACTAGAGATTTAAGTCTATTCACCCGAGAGTAAAAGTTGTTTGTTTGTTTGTTTGTTTTAAAGAAAGTGAGTGAGCGATTGGTGCTGTTAGGAGTCACATGACTCCTAGCACTGGAACCCTGAACAAAAAACTGCAGCTGAACTCCCTGGCTGTGGGGAAACGCAAGTTGCTTTTTGTTAGGGAAAGAAGAAAGTAGCTGTCTCTAGAGTAGAGAGTACAGTGTCTGTGAATTAAAATTGAGATTATTTGTTTTTAAGATAGATTTAGAAACAGTTTTTGTCTGATTCACATGGGAAATCTTGCCTGCGGTTCGGAACAAAGATAGGTAGATAAAATTTGTCTGTGGCTCTAGGTACAGAACCAGAGACAGACAAGTATACTTTTAACCAAGAGAGCTAAATAAATAAGCCTCCATTGTTGAGTAGTTGTTGATATAAGTGTAAAAGTTAAAATATAGGGATTATTTGCTTTTAGAAAAGATTTATAAACAGATTTGTCCAAATCACATGGGGAGTATCACCTGCAGTTTGGAACTTAGGGAAAATTGTCACAGGCTCTAGAGTAGAGAGTACAGTGTATAAGTAGAAGCTGCTCTGGAGTACAGAACCAAACAGATAGATGGTATAAATAAAAAACTGTTCTAGGCAGAGGGCCGAACAGAAAGATAGTGTAAATCATGAATTCAGATGATATAAAGTTATATTGCCTCACAGGAGACTCGGGTTCTGTCTAACATGGCCCCTGTGGGAATTCTGGGTTCATTTCCTGCTTGGCCAAATAGGGAAAGCCTAAGAATAAGCACATACAGTACTTTAGTTAAGATAGGGAAAATTGTCACTGACTCTAGAGTAGAGAGTACAGTGTATAAATAGAGACTCTTCTGGCAGAGAGCCAAACAGAAAGATAGTGTAAATCAGGTGTATTCAGATGATATAAAGTTATATAGCCTCACAGGAGACTCAGGTTCTGTCTAACATGGGCCCCATGAGAATTCTGGGTTCTTTTCCTGCTTGGCAAAATAGGGAAGGCCTAAAGAATAGGCACATACAGTATTTTCGTTATTAAGTTGATTTTATTTTCAAGATAAGTGTGATTTTCAGTTTTGTGGTTATATTTTTTCTCTGGGAAAGAGGTCAAGATAAAGGTTTTTCTGGTTACTGGCTCAAGGAAATGCTGTTTTGGGCAAAAGCTTTTGTCTGTGTGTTTTCAGAAGAGATGATTAAGATATTTCTACCTCCCAGAATTATATGGATTAGACATGACAGAGACAAGCCACCAGAATACTAGATTCCAGAATTCAAACAAAAAAATTATCTTGATACTAAAATTTGTTTTGAGAATAATATATTGCAGAATACACAGCCTTGGTGTATCTACTCATCAACCAAGCTGAGCAGACCTGCTCAAACCTCTGATGTCCTGGATTTCAGCTAGATGCAGTGAAGACACAGACATCAGAGGCTTACCGATTTACCCTTCCCCCTGCACCTCTTCTAATATCTCAATGCCCAAATTCAGCCTGAAGAAGTTAATGAAGAGTCAGCGCCCCTATTCCCTGGGCTTGAGGACTGAGGTGGTTAATGTTAGGCTGTCCTTCTAGGGAAAAGTAATGGTTTTATTGGAACAGGGAGGAATAGTTAGAATTGATTATTTAGCTATTTGATAGAAATCTGTATAACTGTTATTAAGCTAAAGTTATATTTCTTAAATGGTACAAAATTTATTTTGATTTCAAATTTAAGGTTTTCATTGGTACAAATTTCTTATTGATATAAAAGTGAGATTAATATTGTTACTCTCATAGGCATTGTGCCTATATAACACATTTAGGAATACAAGGGTTAGATGCAGTCCTTTTTTAACATTTTTAAAACTGATTTGAGATGGTTAGCCTGTGAGTTAAGAGCCTATAGCAATAGCATGGCTCTGAGTTTACTCTTAGGCTGTTTTCTAGATTTTAATTAAAAATAGCAAAAAGGAGTTAACGGACAACAGTCCAGATTGCCTTACATGGATAGTTGGTTTTCAAAAACATCAGAAGTCCACAGAATTGATGTTTTAAGCATTCCTGTATAAACATTCATTTTATTATAGACCTGTCTGCTCCTGACAGCTTCCCTGTCTTGGATTCTAAGAAGAAATTGAGCATCTTTGGAGTTACTCCAGTTGTGGTAAGACAGCCACTAGGCAAGACTTGCCTGCAGAATAGTCGACTGATTATATCTGCCAAGACAGAGTAATCAGCCCTTAAAAATTCTGCATCACTAGGCCTGTCAGATGATCTTGGGCCAGAAGGCTGAAGATCAGATGCTCCAAAGTTTTGAGGTTTAGGGACTGTCCAGGTGTTCAGCGGGCTCTAAAAATTGGATAAGTTTTAGAAGCTATGCTTTGTGCTTCCCAGGATTTCAGGTAATTCAGTCATCCTTCATTTCTGGCGGGGTTTAAGACTTACAGTATCATAGTCAACCCAGGCTATTTACTTTGAGAGAATAGATTTGAGAGGATGGTTTTCAGCTGACTTTCATTCTAAAGCCAGGTTTAGAGCTAAGTCTTTTAGTTAGGAGAGATGACAGAGGTTCTATTTCGTCAACAAAATGATGGACTGGGTATTACGTCTATCATGTACCTTACTGATACAAATTGGTGTAGTTATGCTCTATTGTATTTTGAGAGAATTTTTTTATTTTATTTTAACAGAAAGGGTAATATGTAAGAGGAGCTAAGGTGGGAAAAGTTAGGAGAGGAAGAGGAGGAGTAAGGAGGAGAGGAGAAAAAGGAAGAGGAGGAGCTAGTAGACATGACAGGAGAATGAGAGAGAGAGGAGATGGAGGCGGATGTTCATATGTCTGTAGCAATCAAAGGTAGTTGGTATATCTAGGCTGGGTATTCAGTTACTCTTCTGATTGTGTGAGTATCTTGTTACTGATCATTACCAAATATATAAGCCTTTGATTAATCTATAAAAATAAATAAATAAATAAATAAATAAATAAATAAATAAATTGGGTTGCAGAGAGCCACGGTGAGCGGTGACAGCACTCGCCATTACAAGATGGCGCTGGCATCCGGCGCTCCCACAAGTACAAGTGGACTGTGCATGTGATTGTGGTGAAAGCGTGCCAAGTCACGGCCCATCCCGGGGCGTAATATGCGTTTCTGAGCAAGCAGCCAATCAGATATGAACACGCCGCTCCAGGGGTATATAAGCAGTGCCTTTTCGGGGCCTGGGGTCTTCCTCCTTTCATCACAATAAACGTTTTGCTGCAGAAGGATCCTGGTGTCCCTGTGCGTTCTTGCTGGCGAGATGATTACACCCGGGTCACATTGGGTCATATTAGTTTGGAAATATGATGACCTCAAATCTAAAGTAGTTGACCAGCTAGTTGCATTGGGAATCCTAATTCAGCATGTTCATATACCAGAAGTAGTCAGAAATACAAATGAAATACAAATCCATGTCATGAAGCATTGCCTTGTCCAAGCAGGCTGATACTTTGTTCTATGTAGACCTTCAAGCTTTGTCACATGGAGGTAAACTTACCTTCTCCCACCATCTGATCAAATACCTGCACTTTGTGTACCATTTAAACTGAGACGTAAAATTTGTCCTTTTTCTTTACATAGCTGTTTATTAGAGCATTATATTTGAAGACTAATATACAAATTTTTACCTGTGACTTTATGACATTGAACTTTGTAAATAATATATATCTGTGATTTTGTCTAGCTTGAACCTGTTCATGTCTTGGACACACTATTGCAACCTCTATGAGTTCATGTATGTGTCAGTCCAGTTATGTCTAGAAGACATAGATTTATTGTGGTCATCATCTGGCTCTTATTGTCTTTATTCATCTCTTTCCACATAGATCCTTGAATCTTCAGGCAGAGGATTGACAAAGATTCTACTTAAGATTATGCCAAAATCCTCTCTCTCTCTCTCTCTCTCTCTCTCTCTCTCTCTCTCTCTCTTTCTCTCTTTCCCCCTCCCTCCCTCTCCCTTCCTTTCTCTCTTTTTTTGTCTGTCTGTACATTGTCAAGTTGTGAGTATCTGCATTGATGGTAATACACTGCATTGTGAAGGTTCTTTAATGAAGGTTGAGTAATAAGCAGATAAATACATATGACAATATATCATTAGAAGTCATTTTATTGCCATTTTAGGAAAATAATAGTAGTTGGTTTTCTGCTAGGCACATGACCTATTTTTTCCCTCAGATTTTTGCATACTATAGCTGTATCACATATGGATTCTCTTTCATGGAGTGGGCCATATCTCTAATTTTTTTTAAATTTGTCAAATACTTCCTTATTATGTGTCACTATTACCCAAGTATATTATTCAGGAAGATTGCTATTGTATGGCAGAAGGTTGTTGCACTATGAATGCTAGTCAGTAAAAGTAAAGCTTCTACTTGTGAACCAGCTCAATTTCTCCATGAAATTTATAAGGTTGATTATGCAAGTAAGTAGTGTCTTCAGCAATAGAACCTTACCAACAGGTTGTGGAAAATAACCAATGGAAATAGATTATGAGGTGTGTAGGTCTTTATAGGACCCCAGTAGCCAATGATTCAACAAGCTATAATTCATACCTTTCCCTGAAAATTTACTTGATAGGATAATATATCTAACCAAGAAGCTATTTGCAATTGACAACTAATGGGAAAACAAAAATCAGTTTGTTCATAGAGTCACTGGGTATATTTGCCACAGTCCAGGGCTGGCCCCATATACATGAGTACTTGGCATGCATTACAGACTCCATGTATTTTTGTGCTTTTTGTTTTGTTTTAATTTTTTGCTTTGTCTAATTTACTGTTTTGTTTTTTTAGTTTATTTGCTTTAATTTTCTCAATTTTTGTTTTAAAATTTTATTTTGTTTTTTGTTCACTTTGTTTACTCATTTTAATTTTTTTCAAGGAAAGATAATAAAAACATGGGTGGGGATGGAAATCAAGCAGATTTGGAAGGAGTTAAGGAAACAAAATTAATATGGTCAAAAAATATTGCATTAAAAATGTAAAACCTCAAAAAGTCTGAAAGTGCCATAATGAAACCAGTTACTTTACATCTTCATTGAAAATCTAGGCATAATGAAAACAAAAATAAATAAATTCATTTATCTTTTTATAATAGTCACAGATACAGTCTCTATCATTAGTCACAAACATCTCTTTTAATACTCACAAATAGTCTCACCTTTATCTATACTTTTATGTCTATCTTTTGAACAACCCAATCATATAGAAGTTCTCATTATTTTCTTGAATTGTTTGCTTATAGAATCCACACTGGATGTGAATATGCTTGCTTTCTGTTGTCAGCTTTTCATTGGATTCTTAGTCTTGAACTAAAATATTCATTAATGTTGTGGATACAATCCCAAACAAAAGAATGTACATAATTTGTTATCTATGTGTAATTATTATATAATAGGGCATTATCTATATCTATTTAAAATGGCAGCAGAAGTCATCTTCTTTAAGTTGCTCTCACTTTGCATAATCCTTAAAATTTAATTAAACGAAGGCTGTGTCATTGGGATGTCTGCACATTCTCCTGCATAATTAAGCTACAAACAAGAAGTCTGCTTTATAGCTTTGTACAGTAAATTATAGACTTCATTTATGGAAGTATTTCTAAAACTATTTCCTTTAGAACTTACTCATTTGAAATACAAGTTCAGTCATCAAGATGTTCAGTTACTACTTTATGCTGTGTTGCTGTGCTGAATCATGGCGTGAAGTAGAGAATTAATGATTCTCATACTCCAGGGAAAAATAGTTTCAGTCCTTTATCTGAAATATTCCAAACTTTTCCCTTCATGATCCATATTCTTACTTTACAGTACTTAGCATACATCTTAATCACAATTGTAAGATGTTAATTCTGAATATCCTACTGCCATTATTAACTCATTCAATGGACTTCTACTGTTGCAGATGATTTAGCACATTTATACTATGAAACAGAGATATGAACTAAGACTTCTTGTTGTGAAAGAATCCACAAGTTGGAATTTCCAAACAGAACATTGAAAAATTGCTGTACCATTATCTACATGTTTAATGAAAGATCAGTATGGCATAAGAAATTGAAGAGTATTATATTTGCTTTTCAAGTAGACTTGAGACACTAAAATATATAAGCATTGCTTTCAAATACTATAATTATGCATAAGGCAGTATTCAGATATGATTAATTAATAATGAGCTGAATCTATTGCTAGAAATATGGAGGAGGCAGGAAAGAGAAGAACCTGATTAGATAAAAAACACATGGTAAGCTAAAGCAGGATTTCAGAAAATTGATCTTGAGTTTCTAAACTCAGGCAACTTCAGGGCAATGGGAGAACAAAGATGAAAGACTTTTACAGAAACAACTAACAAAAGGAGTCAAGTAGCTGAATATGGAGAAGAAATGGATAGAAGAATGTGTGAACTCAAGTTTCAACCTTGAACACAGAATAGATAGTGATTGTGATAACTCCTCTGAGACAGAAGAGGAAGCGACATGTCAGTGGGGAAGGCAGCATTGATTTCAGATTTGAGTGAACTAACCTTGATAAGCTTGTAGGACAAAAGTCAGACAGCAACTAGAATTAGGAATCTTGATATGAAAGCCAAAAGAGATAAGAGCTGACAAGACAGATTTAGAGGACATAAACATGGAGATAATTGGATTTGGGAGTGAAGGCAAGAACACCGAGAGAGCATACTGATTGAAAAAGAAACAGAAACAAAACGAGAGCCTAGCTCAAGAGTATTGTTCACTTTACAGTAAAAAACAAGAGTTAGTAGTTTAAAACATAAGTGTCTGCCAAGAAATAGTGAAGGTCTGGACAGCAGCGAAGGGAGAAGGGAGAATGGTTTTTAGTACTGCAGAGACCACCATTCACTTCTGGCATTACAGTCTGTTCCAGTGCTGAGGTGCTTTAAAGCATCTTTAGAGATGTTAATTACCATCAGTTAAATTGCAATTAACTATCAGTTGCAAATGCACAACTTGCTAATGGACCACCTATCTAATAGTCTTGTTTTCTTTATTTAATCTTCATTTCATTCACATTTGGGAGGGGTGTTAAATGCTGCATACCGGTTTAGAGCAATAATTACTGTTATGAGTCCATAGTGAATTTTTTCGGTCTCAGATATGCTCCACTTGACAGAGGTTCTGCTACAACCTTTCTTTCTCATGTGTTTATTTGTGCCACCTTCAGGATCTGTCATTAAGACCAAAAAGAAGCTTCTGACTCCTGCCTAAGGCTTGATAAAAAGGAAGGAGGGGTTACTATTTCTGTTTGTTTAACAGTATGTGTTTAGGAATCTTCCATAATCAATCTTCCAAAAGCATGTTGATTGCCAATGACAACTGGGTAGGCCCAAACAGCAGGTCTTCTGACTTCTGATCCAAGATGAAGTCTTGTGAGGATTAAGTTCTGTGAGCAGTGATTCTGTTTGCTGACTCTTAGAATTTCTTTTAGTATTAAATTATTAATTGGTTAATTAGTTAATTTTGTGTGTGTGTGTGTGTGTGTGTGTGTGTGTGTGTGTGTGTGCGCGCGCACACACACACACACACACATTTATACTCTGATGACCTAGACAGGCCAACCAGAATTGGGTGATGGATCATCTCTAGCTCGAATTGATGCAGGTTGAAAGCTGTCTGATCTGTGTAGGTCTTTTGGAAAAGCAGAAAGTGAAACTCCCCTTTACCTCCTCTTTGAAAAAAATCTTCTGAAATGGGCCTGTTGCAAATATAATCTACAAAGAGTTCAACTTCTAGTAGTTTATTGTGGGGTTGTTAACTCGCGTGTGTGAGCGGGCGTGGGCAGAGTTGTGGGCAGAGTTGTGGATCCTGCTGCTCCCGGGAGCAGAAGCACGGGATTTTGACTGAGTTCACTCCACCACTCCACGGCTAAGGGGCTCTGCCAGGGTCTGGGTAGATCTCACTTAGTCTGAGGTCCTGTGGGGGCAGGGCTTCTGAGTGGGGGTCTCCAGGCCGAGCCAGCTGACCTAGGAGACCGGTGGTCTTGGTCTTTGTGCTCCCAAAGGATTTCTCTGAATTTGCAGGAAGTTTGGGCTGAAGAATGGGAACCCTATGGGCGATCCTGTAGGAGACCAGCAGTCTCAATTAATCTAGACCTCCAAGATTTTTCAGACACTGGATCACCAACCAGGCAGTATACACCAGCTGATATGAGGCCCTTAACAGATATATACAGCAGAGGACTGCCACGTCTGAGTTCAGTCAGCTCAGATGCACCTAACCCTCAAGAGACTGGTGGCCTCAGAGAGTTTAGAGGTCTGGTGGGGGGACATCTCATCAAAACAGGGGACCAGGGAGGAGGTACAGGATGTGGAATAGTTAGACGGTGGACTGGGAGGGGAATAAAATCTGGAGAGTAAAAAATAGGAAAATAATAATAAAGAAAACAAAATGAAAATAAATCTAAAAACTGAAAAAAAATCAGTTGCTAAATTGCCCTTATTTGTGTTATGATGTTTTGGGCTCCTCAATTTTTAATACTGCTCTCAAGGTGCATTGATTGGAAAAATAATCAACATATGACATTGATATCTACTGTCATATCTTATGATGCATATATAATTTGATTGTGATCACTTAAATAAGAATAGCCTCATAGGCACATATATTTAAAAGCTTGGTCATTAAGAGGTAAAACTACTTCACAGAGATTAGCAGGTGTGGCATTGTTAGAGCAAATGAGTCATTGGCTGGTGAACTTTGACCTTTCAAATACACAAGCCAGGCCCAGTGTCTTACTTTCTTCCTGCTGTCTGCTGGTCTGAATGTAGAGATCTCAGCTACCTCTTCAACATAATGCTCTGTGCTGTCATGCTTCCTACTATAATGATAGTGGACTGTAAGCCAGCCCCGCTAAATATTTTCATTTATAAGAGTTACGTTGTGGTGTCTCCTCACAGCAATAAAACTTTGACTAAAATAGTGATCAATTACAATGTGACCTAATATTACCAAGTGTGTGTGTGTGTGTGTGTGTGCGTGTGTGTGTGTGTGTCTGTATGTGTGTGTGATCCATTTTTTTGCCACAGTGGAAATGAAAAAAAGCTAGACTGGGTTTGTCAATAAACCACTTACTTTCTAAGAATGTGTCAGGGCTTTTATCAAAACAATTTTAACATTTTCATAAAGGTTTTACAAGATGGGAGCGGGAGGAAAAAATATTGCATCCAAGTCTTACAAAATGGTAAAATAAAAAAATAGTAAATAAATAAAAAACATTAATATTTTTAAAAGGTAAATTGCTTGTACTAAACAAAAAATATTATAGTCTAGTAGAAAAGGCAAATATTTAATGTTTTCTGTAACACGGCTTGATTAGGCATTGATGCCTGAACATAAAAATTATTTCTTTAATATTAAAATCCTATATTCAAAGGGACTTTGTAGGAAGTTGACAGGTTACTATATATCTTCCTTACAACAGCTTTAGAGGGATAAGAACGAGACACTCTTGACCTGTGTCCATTGCAGCTTTTGGCATCACAAAACAAGCACCAAATGAGAAGTATGAAGAAAGAGGACCATTCCTGAATGAATGACCATGAAAATCAAAGAGCTGTCATAGGAAACATGCTATGCTGGTGGGCCAATGTTCTTAGAAAGAGTGAAGGCTGTTAAAACATTCCATAAGGGGCTCTATTTTGATTCTGGTAGCAAAGCCAAGAAGTCAGGAGAAGAAATGAGCTCTCGAAAGCAGAAAGCTACAAGGTAACCCCCTAGTTGCACAGGAATGAATTTATTCTAAAGAGACACTTGTGTTCCTCTTTTGACTATTGGTATGTATTGTAAGAATAAGAATTTTCCCAGGAATTTCCTCTTGACAAACCAAGTACCTGAAGCCATGAAGTATCCAGAGTAGAAACTTTGTCCCCTAGAAAATGATTTACAATGCTTATGCAACCTTGTACGAGAAACTAGATTTGGAGGACAGACATGGAACGAAGGCAGAGGTGCGCAGGAGACCATAGCTTGCCAGACTGCTTAGTTATGTTTACCTTCGTTCTGGTTATCTATTTAAACCCTACCCTCTTGTTAACATTTTCCAGAACCCCAATGGGGGTTGGAGTCAGGGATGTATCACTTTATCTCTCTTCCCAATCAAATAAATAATTCTTTTCTGCTATGTACCATTATATTGCTTCCACTATTTTAATTCGCTTATTGAGGATGTGTAGCCGAACCTGGCTTATTGGGACACAGTCTGTTAACCCTAAGTCCAGTATCAGAAGGACAACTCCAGGCTGATATCAGAATCCAACTGTGATTGCAAGATACAAGTAGAGAAATTTTAAGAGTACTCAAAAGAACACTCAAAACATCTTCAGAATAGGAAATCTGTCAAAGAAGTTAATTCCATTGGGGTTCAAATCCTTTTAATCCTCTTATTTCATGAATATAAGACAGTGAGAAATGGGCTCTGGAGGATGCCAAGAGACAGGGCACTTAAAGCTGCTGAGAGAGATCAAGGTCACTCAGAAAGAGGCCCTGACTGAGAACTGAAGGTCAATTCTGAAGGTCTCTTGGGAGTCTCTCTGACAATACATTTCTTGTGACTAAGATTATCTTAATGAAAATGAATACCTCTACCAGAGAAGGAATCTAAATACCTCAACCCTAGGTCAGGACAAAGGACAGGTCTCTGTCATCTCAGGAACCCAGATCCGCTGCATCCCATTGCCCATCTATCAGTCATGTAAACCCACCTTCTTTTCCAAAACGAGGTTTTGCTGTGTTGGAAGAAATCAGCTCTCAGTGACTCCAGCATAGACCAGTATTAACCTTTTACGGTGACGTCTCATCTTTATTTATTCTATAACAAAGTACCATTTGTGCAGACATTCATGTGTTTGCAAGACACCAAGGCTGGAACAAGCCCTACTGAATGTGAGCACTGAATGCAAATGTCTGAAATATTACGGAAGGGGAAGGACAGAGAATGGAAAAAGCAGAGAGAAATGTGACCAATTTTTCAACATCAAAGAGTAATGATACAACCTACCTTATACAGCTAACTTCCTTCTCCTTGGCCTTCCATCCCAAGGTTTATTTAGGGTTTCAATATGTAAATTCCACTACCTATTACTTGTTTTGCAGGAATCTTCTGGTGGTTACTTACTAGGATAGCTTGGGGTCTGGTCACATAACACAGCCTTGATTTTCTTTCCTTTTTTCTTTTCTTTTTCTTTTTCATTCTCTTTAGGGAAGGGGATGTCCCACAGAGCAAGAATCTATATCTTCTGCCAACTTACCAGGTTCCCCGGACCTTTTCTGAGCAACTAAATCTGGAACTTCAGGAAGATGGCACTGTATGCTCTACACGTGATGCCCCTTACCCATACTGAAACAGAAATTAATCATCCATCAAGCTTATTCAAAACAATTTCTCTGAAGCTTCCTGCTGTTTTAGAGTGGGACGAGGGCACATCATCTGTAGCCACTATCACAAAAAAAAAGAAAAAAAAGAAATATTAATGAAACAGGTACTTGAGATTTTAAATTAGACTCATTCTGACCCTTTTCTGTACCTAAACAATCATAAGTTTTGTGTATTATACTAGACCATTAGTGCCTGTATAAGAGATATTTTGTGTGGAGAGCAGCATATGGCAGAATTGCTCATCCCTTGGTGACTAAGCTGTTCTGATGTATTCTGTCTTCTCTTTGAAGAAGTGACTTAAGTATTTTGTGATCTCTTCGCCCTCAAGCAATTCAGTTCTGTTAAGTCTTTGCCATGCTTCATCCAAATACAAATGGGTATATCTTAAGACAAAGCTAGCAATGTCTCTCACTGTGTGTTGTGTAAGACTACTGGCGAGACAATAAACAAAGGTCTCACCACATAAAAGGATCTAATATCCCAATATAAGCAACAAATAGACTGTTTTAAGAAGACTATTAAAGTCCAGATTAGTGAAATGAGTTTGCTAATATGTTTTTCCACTAAAATACTTTTTGTATATTTTAAATTAAAAATCTAATATTTCCAATTTTTGTCCTGTCTATCCCTAGTCTTGTTCTCTCCTCAACCCCACCCATGTACTCTCCATTCTAAAACTGATAGTTTCTTTTTCTTTGATTATTCTTTTCGCACACACACATATGAACTTCTATCTATCTATCTATCTATCTATCTATCTATCTATCTATCTATAATATATTTAAATTATGACATAATTAAGTCATATATATATGTATATATATATATATATATATATATATATATATATATATATATATATATAACAGCTATATAAATACAACAGAGTTCATTTTTGTTGTCTGTGTATATGTGGTTTCAGAGCTGACCATTTGTTGACCATTTGTTTTTATTCTTATTGGGACTACTTACAGAAGTATGGGTATGTACTTCTTGTTGGAGCAGAAGTGACTAAAAGACGTCTCTGTCATTGAAATGCATTCTCATATAGATAGTGCTTCATGAAAGCTGAAAATCTGAGTGCAATACCCAACTGGCAGGCAGGTCAACAGGTTGTGGTGTCTTCTGGGCAGGTCAGTTGACCTGAGTTCATTCTAGCTTATCTCTGCTTCTTCTAGGAAGGCCAGATGATCTGAATGTATACCATCAGTCCTTACTGCTTACCTATCCTTGGGAAGAAATTTAGCAAGCACATCTTGTGAAGCTCAGTAATTTCCTGAAGATTTAAAGTTCATTACTTCCTGAGTCTTAAAAATCTTCCCTGCAGAACAGGATGTCTCACCTCTCTGTAGAGCATCTTGAAACTTAAGTAGCTTCCCACCATGATGGCATGCTTTATCTCTGAGAAAATTGCTTTTCAACACAATGCTACCTTTTCTCTGTGTCTCATCTATTAAATTCTAGAAACTATGGCACATGGAGTTTGTCCCTCAGACTTTGGTATGTCTTCAGTTTTCTTTTTGTTATGGTATTCTTGGACAGAGAAATTGGACCCTGAAGATTTCTACCAAGAACAAGCTTTTTGTTATTGTTTTTGTTGCTGCTGTCTGCACTGGCTCAGTGTACGTATATCCAAAGGTTGAACTCTGAGCAGAACAGGGCTTTACCTTATATACATTTAGTTCCTTTGGTCTGTATTACTTTTGCAGTAGATACTTATGGCTATAGATCTATGGCACTAAGATTCAGGAGTGTGGTAAGACTTTGTGTGTGTGTGTGTGTGTGTGTGTGTGTGTACTGATATTAAGTGACATCTTTTTGGTCTAGAAGGGCCTCCATCCTCCATGGGTCTTAGTTGATGGGACTTTGTTCCCCATCCTTGCTTCAAAAGTAGTGGCTCTCATCTCTTGTTTCTACCTTTAGAATCTTTCATTCACTGGGGAATTTCAGTAATCTAATTTCTTCCCAGTCCTCTTCTACATGGAGCATAAAGCCCAGAGCTATTTGGCACTGGTCACTCCTAGCAGCAACTTTGGAATTAACACTGTCAATCTCCCTGCAAATTGATCTGAGTAACAGACGAAGTTAAAGAGTGCACTTTCTAGTAAGCAGCTCTATTCTCATCATAATAGTTGCAAAAACCAATTTATTATTTTTAAGTATCTTTATTTTGAAAATGAAATTTTCTTGCTGTAGAGTTTGTGTATTACATATTTCTCACAGATCCTTAATATGTGCATGCATGCACGTGCATGTGTGCTCATGTGTGCGCTTGTGTACATGTGCGTGTTCCTGTGTGTGTGTCCGCATGTGTGTTTGCTATGACTTTGCTTTTATTTAGAATACAAATCAAATAACAGAAAGTTAAAGTTTTCATAGGGATTGAAAGCCATGCAGGATTGAAGTATCAATAACAGTTTTTTTTTAATAATACAGCTATTTTGTCTTTAAAAACCATCTGTTTAAATTTGCATTATTCTGTTAGGTGGGTTTAGATTCTGATGTCATTATTTGTAATTCTCTCTGAGAGCTGTTAATATTGTTCTTTAATCAGCTATTAAAACATCTGTGTTCATCCTCATCTCTGAATCTCTAAATAATCTTTGTCTGTCTTGTTACTGTATAATGAACAGAAGACCAGTGAAAGCTTACTGGCAAACACTGACATAGGATATTAACAGTCACTTTGGCTTAGAGAGGAATATAGCATTTAATGACCTAAAATATCTTAAATCAGAAGGAAAAAGTCATGTGGGAACCTTGTTTTTTTTTCTCATAGTTATCCCAACACATTTGAACTGTATGGCCATATCATTTCAAAATTCTTAGGAGACATACGTCTAGTGCCTCATAGCCTTGGTGTCCTGATCCTCCTGCTGTGTACTGCCTTCTGTCAAAGTGAGTGTGCAGCCTAAGCATTTCACTGACCTCAGAAGTAACCTTGAGACTGAGGAACATTGAGTGAAGACTGTTCTGGGAGGAGCCTTCTTCCAAGGAAAGGCTGTCCATCTTCAGGTTTTGATGGCCCAGCCTTTAGCCCTCTTCTTCCCAGGGAGAAATAACAAGCAATTTTCAGGTCTACCTCTGAGAGTCCATGACCTGACTTCATGTGTTCCAGTGCCTGGAAGATTCAATTCCTCGGACAGTTTTTGCTAAGTAAATCTCTCAGGATTTCAATATAGGAAAGTCTTTAAATGAAGTCATTATTTTGCTTTGCTTTTTCATGTGATTTTTTTCTTTTTATGCATGGATAAAATGTTTGATTAATAATAATTAAATTCTTTTTTCTTTTTTTCTTTTTTTTTTACACTCCAGATTTTATATCCCTCCTAGTCCACCCTCCTACTGTTCCATATCCCATACCTCCTCCTCACCCACCTGTCTACGAGGATGTTCCCTCTCCCCACCAGAACCTCACAACTCCCTGGGGCCTCCAATCTCCTGAGGGTTAGGTGCATTTTCTCTGACTGAACCCAGACCCTGCAGTTTTCTGCTTTATATGTGTTGGGGGCCTCATATCAGCTGGTGTATGCTCCCTGGTTGATGCTCCAATTTTTGAGAGATTTCAGACATCCAGGTTAATTGAGGACTGCTGGTCCTCCTACAGGGTCGCCCTCCTCCTTAGCTTCTTCCAGCTTTACCCTAATTCAAGTGCAGGGGTCAGCAGCTTCTGTTTAAATTCTTTTCAGATGCAAAAAGCTAGATTTGTGGGAGCTTGAGCAAGAAGATGAGTAAGTTTCTTTCATTTGTGGCCAAAGGTACCATGAACAGGACTGAGCAAACTTTCCATTAAAAAAAAGACCAGTGATAGAGAGTCCTAACTCCAGATGCAGCCATCAGTATGAGACAAGCAATGGTAGAGCATCCAGAGCAAAACTAGGCACATTTTGATTCCTTTTGTGTTGAGGACAGAAAACAAGCTGAAATTTACAAACCTACAACATTAAAATCTAGTTATGATTTTAATGATTTAATATTTAATGAATTAATATCTTTGACTTTAAAATTCTTTGCAGCCTCATTGCTAGAGATTCTCTGTAGAAATTATAATTTTAGGTATACATAATGTCTTGACTTTTTAAACTAACCTTGAAAATATTTCATGCCAGATCTAAGGGTCTACTTTGTATTTAGGTGTTCTACAATCTTTCCGTCAAATTCCCATCAGAAATAAATGGTATTTCTATCTCATTTTAATAGTGAAAATATACAACACCATGGAGAGATTACTAACTTGCCTAAACCACACAGCCTGGAAGTCTAAGGCTTTCTACTCTGTCTCTTAGCATCATCATGGGTCTGTGTCAAGATTTTATGTATCAGTTGGGCCATGGTTGTACACTCTGTAATCCCAGCACTCAGTAGAAAGAGGCAGGTAGATCTCTGAGTATGAGGGCACCCTTGTCTACTGAGTGATTTCTAGGACAGTCAGGACTACATAGAGAAACCCTGTCTCAAAAAACCAAAAACAACCCAAAAACCAGACATGTATATATGTATGTAATTGTATGTGTATGTGTGTGTGTGAGTGTATGTGTGTGTGTATGTGTGTGTGCGTGTATACAAATATGTTTGTGTGTATGTTCCTATGGCTGCACACATGTGCAAGTGCCTTCAAAAGCATAATACATATTCGCGTATGCACTGACACACACATACACGTTCAAGTATGTTCACACACACACATATACACACATATTCAATCCTTTAAAAAAATCACTGTGTAATAATGGACATATTAAAGAACAAATATGAATGACAATTTTCTTTAATGCAAATACAGACTTTATTCTTGACAGAGGGAATTCAGTGGTGCATGCTATTTTTAAGTATTTTACATAAAATTGTTTAGGCAAAATATTTTTTCCTGGTTACTCACAGCAGTGCTTGCTGTTTTGGCCATTGCTAACACATTAATTAATTGGGAGAATAAAAGTATATTCTGAGGAGATTATCTTGTCCTTCATCTATGTTACCTGCAACAATTGCTGCAAGACCTTTTTGCAGCCAAAAAAGCAATTCTGTCATTCATTTCTGAGTTAAGAAGCAGAACTAATCACTCGGTGACATTTTGACACAAAGGTTTATTTAGTGATGTTTGTATTCTGACATTGACTGAATATGTGAGGACATTGCATCAGCAGCAACTCCAGCCTCACAGAATGCAAAATTGAATATGCACTTGATTGATAGTTGGAACTGGGCATTGACCTTCGTGATCTACCTTCTAATGGTTACACATTGCTTTGGTTTTACTAAGATAATAATGCAGAAAGAATATTTTCTACAGATATAATTTTATATAATTAATATAAAAATTAATTTATTAGTTGATAACTTCACCACACTTTATTCCATTTTCTTATTTTAAGCTTGATACATCACTGAAAAACTAATGACATGTAAATATTGTAGAGCATCTTACTGACACTAACAAGTATAATACACAATTCACAGGTTTTTTTTAATTTTATGTATATGAATGTTCTATCTGCACATATATATATATGCCAGAAGATGGCACCAGATCATTTTATAGATGGTTGTGAGGTACCATGTGGTTGCTGGTAATTGAACTCTGGACCATTGGAAGAGCAGCCAGTGCTCTTTATGTTCTTAACTGCTGAGCCATCTCTCTAGCCCTACAATTCATAGTTTTAATGAAGATAATTATTTAATAAGTAATTTTAGATAAATTTGGAGAACAGATGACAGTAGAAACAGAAAGAAGGAACAAGATTAGCTTTAGTAATTATTGTTAGTTATTACTGCTGCCTGCAGATGTTTCTAGAGTTATGACTTTGACTATGGTGTCACAGCATACAGGTAGCATATACACATTTGCTCTGTGAGCAAAATGCATACAACTTTTATTTTCTGACCAGTTTGATCAGAAATTGGTACTTAGTAAGTTTCAAATTTGTTTTGCTTAAGTTGGAAAAATGACTGCCTGATATTAAGTATTACTTTATTTCCACTCAATCTGTTGAAAAAAAAAATCAGTGACCACTTCTGTGGTTTTCTGAAGAATCCAGACCATGATTGGGGTGGGCTGCTGGGTAAGCATGAAGGTAAGCAGGTTTATATTACCATTCAGTGGATTGACCTTGGAACTGGTTTCTTTCTCTAAGTGAAAAACAAACTGATGACTATTATGGAACTGCCTGGAGAAAAATTAAGGTGAAATTATGCATAAAGTCACATAAAGTAAAATGATATTCTGGTTTCTAGTAACGTTTCATTTCTGCAGTTATTCTTCATTCCATTGTCTCCAAATAATCATAGTGCATATATATGTATATGTGTATATATATAGTATCTATTATATATTATATATAAAATAAAAATAATGAAAAGAACAGCAACAAAATGTAGAAAACAAAACTGACCAACATGTATGATCCTTCTAGATCCACAGTGATGGGCTTCTCCACTAGCTTGTAAATTGTCATTGCAGCAATTTAAATTTCTCTGCTTCTGTCCTTCCTTGTTCCTCTCTTCTTTCTTCCCTTCTTTCCTCTCTTCCTTGATTCTGAAGAAGGTGATACCTAGTAGAAGAATTATGCAAGCAGAACTTTTACATACTCCTCTGCAGAAAGCAGAAACATTATTAATGAGTAACTTAAAACATTTATGGGTTTTACAACCAGTAGTGCTGGATTCCCCTATTCATGCTTTATTTATGACTGTGTGGGTGGTAGGATTGGTTTAACCTGCCCTCAGTGCAAAATGTATTATGCTTTGCTTAGGTGCTTTTCACCGAAGGAAAGAACCTCCTGTAACTAGACTTTTATGTCCAGGGATGGTGGAATCTAGTGAGTGGTGAAAAAGAAGGCACTAATCCACACTCAGTAAGGCAGTAAAGATGAGGGTTGTCAGGACAGGGGCAAAGATGGATGGGGGGATTCTGTAGGTGACATTTCCTGGGAAGCCTCTTGTTAATGGGGGTGCACTTCCCAAGCAGCAGCTTCGCAGTCCCAGCTACGCTGTCAGTACCAACAGAGAGGCTTTTGAAAAATACTGAAGCCCGCCAGGGTTACAGTCCTACAGAGCTTGATTATAAATGATCTGGAGTGAAATCCAAAGGTAATGCTAATGCTTGGCTAGCAGCAGTAAACATGCTTATTTGATTATTCTATTTCAGAAAATTGTATTCATGGCGCTCCCTCCCTTTCTAACTTAGATTACCTGCCATAAAACCTTTGGCTGCCATTCTTCATACCTTGTCTCCCAGCATCTTTTCTAATTGTCTGCATTCTTTTCTGTCCCTAACCTTGTACTGCTGTCACACTGATCCATTGTTCTCCGTCTCCGTCTCCTTTATACAGTTTCGAGCAGTTCTTAGTATTGGAGGATGCTCAAGCAGCAGCACTGGGGAATTTCTATTTTCTAGCTGCATTTATCAAAGCTAATATTCAAATAGCCCTGAGACTCCCACTGTCACAGGGTCTCATGTGACTACACCAAAATGAGGCCAAAGTTGCATGTGTTGAAGATGAAGCACTTCTAGTTATTTCTAAGTAGACTTCTGAAGAAACGCCAGTGATTTCTATTTCTCTTCCCTAGTAGCCAAGGTTGCATGCTACTAGCTCTTCCAGGCAGGGAGTTTCCCCTTTAGGTGGAAGAAGCAGCTGTCCTCCACTTCCAGATTTGTTGTACCATTCAGACCTTCTCAAAAGCAGCTTGTCTACTGATGGATGCCAGTTATCAACAGATTAGTGGAATTTAAGGTCCAGGTTGTCTCTGACCAGGGCACATTACTTTTGTTCCAGAGCTTCTATTTTTCTTGGTAAACATGTATCTGATTTACATCATGGCTTAGTTTTCTGCTTAATTATGCTCATTTACCTTGTCTTTTATGGGTTTAGTAGTACTTCTTCATCACTATTCCTACGTGTTCCAGGCTACAAAACTTTATAAAGGAAATACATTTATTTAATTAACAGTTCTGGAGACTTACAGGATTCTATTTTGTGATATCACTCTGGCTGAAAATTTCCCCTGGTTGTATAGGAAGTTGCATGCCAAGAGACAAGTAATAATACTGACAGCTCTAGATCCTCTGGTCACTACTTCTTTTAAATAATATGTTTAATAAGCATTCTACCTGATGAGTTTAGCTAATCTTATCAACTCCCATTGACTATGCCTTCAACAGAATCATAGTCACATTAAGTTTCAACCTTTCCAAAATCTCACATTGAAAAGAAGGTTTTTGTGGTGACCCTTCTGGTTTCTCTGATTCTTCTCCTCTCTCCTCTGCAGCACTCCCTGAACTCTACCTATTGCTTGGGATTTTGAAACTCTGCATCTCCTCCCTGATAGCAATTGCTGCATGAAGTCTAGCTGCTGCTGATTTCTCTGAATCCAAACCATTCTGCAAAGAAGACAAAGTATAGGTAGAAGGTTTTGTAGCTGTATGGGCATCCCAATCCCTCCACTTGAGGCTTTTCCTGGTTATAGAAGATGGCCTATTCAGGCTCTATGGGTGTCCCCCATTACTAGGAGTCTGTGCTTAGGTTACTCTAGTTGGTTCCATGGAGTTTTCATTGCAACCAGAAACCATTGTTCCTATCTTGCCTCTGAAATGCCCCCAATTCCAGTAGTTATTCTCAGCATTTTCTCCCTCCCCTACCTGATCTCTCCTGTTCCCAACTCCATCTTCCCCCAGCCCACCAGCAAAATCCCTATTTCTCCTTCCAAGGGAGATTCTTGTGTCCAGTCTTAAGCCATCCTGGTTACTTAAGATCTATGGATTGTATCATGATTACTATTTGCTTTAGCATAAAATCAACTGACCAAAACTCATGGAAGCTTACAGAGACCGGGAAGCCTATAGCGGTCTAAGCTAGGTCCTCTGTATTATATGTTATGGCTTAGTAGGTTAGTCTTCATATCGGATTCCTAACTGTGGGAGTGGAGGCTGTCTCTGACTTTTTGTCTGCTTTTAGAATAGTTTTCCTTTATAGGTTGCCTCGTTCAGGCTTGATGTAATAGTATGTGTCTGGTCTAATTTGTAGCTCATTAAGCCATATTTGGTTGATGTTTCTAGAAGGTCTGCTCTTGTTCAAGGGAAGATGGAAAGGGGAAGGTTGAGGAGAGACTGGAGAAGGGGGAGGGAGAGGAAACTGCAGTCAGGATGTAATACATGAGAAAATGATTAAAATAATAAATCTTGACTAAGCAGAGAGAGAGAGAGAGAGAGAGAGAGAGAGAGAGAGAGAGAGAGCAAGACAGACAGCAAGACAGAGAGAGAGTGAGAGGTGAAGAGAGAGAGCAAGAGGGAGAAAGAGCGAGAGAGTAAGAGAGAGAGCAAGAGGGAGAGAGAGAGAGAGAGAGAGAGAGAGAGAGAGAGAGAGAGAGAGAGAGAGAGAATGAAATTTCAACACAGGCAACCTTGAGACACATTCACAGCATAATTAAGCCACAGCATGGGTTCTGCATAAAAGGACGTTTCTACCTCCTCCTGTCCCTTCTCTTTCATCTTCCATGGCCATACCTCCCAAGAAAACCCTTGCCCTAATTTTCAGTATCTTGTTTCCAAACTGTACTAATACAAGCTGTCACCACCTATAAAAAATTTTATATTACAAACTAAATATTATTTTAAATTATTGGGTGATGATTTCTAATTTCTGTACATACTAACATAAAATCTACCATCTTCAAAATACTTTGTTTTCTATATTATTATATTAATAACCATCAATGCTATGATATATTTGTTTCTTGTCTTGATGCCGCACTAAGCTACCTGACAAAAGCAATTTTAGAAACAAAGGGTTTATTTTGGGTCACAGTCCAGGGTGATGTCCACCAGGTAGGGACATCATGGTAGGAGCACGAGGTGGCTGGTTACTTTGCATATGTATTTAGAAAGCCTAGAACATTAAACACTCTCACTTATTATTATTCAGTCTAGCACCACAGCCTGTAGACTAGCAGAGGCCTCACGAACTGTTGACTTTACAACCTCAATTACCCAAATTTAGATACTTTTTCTCAACATCTAGGCATTCCAGTGAGGGATGAATAATTGAGGTTATATGAAGAGACGATCAGAGCCTAACTTATTAATCCCTCACTGACATGCCTAGATGTCCATCTTCTAGTTAACTCATAGTCAGTATTAATTATCACACACATATAAACATTTCTTTTTTTTCCTAATTATATACAGATCTTGTCCCCACTTTTGCTGTGAATTTTGTTTTTAGTTTTGGAGTTCTAATACTATTATCTAACGATGAACAAAATGTGATTCCACTAAGATAGAAGTTGGAAGAGTTTTATTAGTTGGAAGAGCTTCCCAAGAAACTTGTTCTGATTGCTAATAAAGTAATCTTGTTTATTTAATAGTTACTACGTACATAGAGCATTGCTATTGTTATAGGTACTATTGATAATATATCCTTTTGGTATGATGACTTCATCATTCCCCACCTGTACAACTATGGCCAGATGATAGATGCATAGTAAACATACTTTCATTTTCTGGCATATCAAAGTAAGCATAATATATATATATATATATATATATATATATAATATATTGCTATCTGTAACTCTCTTGATGTTCTAGGGGGCAGCTTAGAAATACTTAGAAATATTGACATTGGTAGAGATAAGTTAGTTTTCTGTATACCACCTCAGTACCTTTATACCTTATAGAAGAAATGTTTATCTTATTAAGCAGAATGACTTCCAAAAGACTAATAGAAAGTCTTTATTCTTTTATAAACCAGAGTAGTCTGTGGCACAGCCCTGTGGTAAAGAGAAGGTTTAGTGAGGAAAGCCTTGCTAATAAATGGCCTCCTAGTGACAATGGGTTATTACCTTTTTCTGAACCCTTAGGCAGAGCCCAGGTTGGAGCCAAGATCAAAGACTTCCTGAGTCATCTGCCATGGTCTGGCAAGGCCTCTGTTCTCCTCCATGCAATCAAATCTCAAACTGATTTCTCTTTTTGGTTTTCTTCTTCTTCTTTTTTTGGCAAGGGAGAAAATAACTTCTGTACTCTTTTTTAGGAGAGTGAGAAAAGGAATACCATTCTATTTCTCAAAATTGCATATAGAATTTCAAAAAGTGACCTCTTCCCAGATGTAGCCAAACCTCTGTTGGCAACGGGAGCATGTAGCCTTTTGAAGGATGAAAGCTTTAGAACTCCAGCCTTGCCACTCCTTCATTGTTCCTTCGGAAAAATGAGAAGAAAATCACCTACAAATAATATCAACCAAATTTTCTATTCGAAAGATTAATATTTCTAGCAAGCTGGCAAGCCTGTCTGCCGTCACACGGCGCATCACAGTCACAGTTCATGAATGAGGAGGCCCATTCCAGGTACACTGGGATGCTCAAAGGTTTGCTTTTGTCACAGTTGGCCGATTAAGTCATTTTTAGAATTTGGTCTTCTCAGGGGCAGAGGTTTTATCTTTTATATTAGGTATGTCCTTTTCCTCACACTGTTCAGTTACATAATAGGATAACTGCATGTTCAAAGTCATGCTTTTTTAGTATAAAATACAAAATCACATCCTTCATTTTTGAAGTACCAGCTATTCATGATATTACTTATTTTGGACACAGCAAATAAGACATTGCCAAAAGTACTCTCTAGGCAGAATAAATATGTAGCCCAGCCTTATCTCAGTCTGTTGTTAAATATAGCTTTGTTCTCTTTCCCTCTGAACTCCAGGTTAGTGCTCTTGCGATCCACCACCTTATCTTGAAACACTAGGCTCCCAGTGTTTATGCATTCTGCAAATATTTCCCCAGACTCTTATGGCCATTGTAGCCTGGTCTAAAATCCTGTGCCTTACCCATGTTTTGACCTGGTCTGTCCATGGTGTTTGCCCTCAGTTCATCCAATACCATCGGATTCAGTAGCCTTCTGTCATCTGTTCTCCACACATTCGCCTGGCCTCAGCTCTGTGGGGCTGGCTGCCCTCCAGAATCTCATCCTGGAAGCAGCTGTCCTCACAAGGAGAGAGGAGCTTGGTTCATCTGTAAATATTTTCAAGGAGCGGGACTCAATGTCACAAAGAGGTCAAGGCTTCAGTCATGTGGGAAGTGTGACATGATGGCATATGAAACAATTTAACTTAGCAGACAGTACTGTATCTCTAAAATGACAGAGACCTAAAGTGTGTCAGTGTGTGTTAGAAGCCCTCCCTGCCCCATTGTCTTTCTAGATATGTACTACAAATTCAACCTTAAGATATGTAATGTTGCCTGAAGCATTTAAATGGGCTCTTTGTAAAGCTTGGTTCTTTAGACTCTCTTAAGTACTTCACATGTACAAGCTTAAGATGTACCCCTGAAGTAAAGAGAGTGTCAAAGTTGATACATGCTCAAAGACCTTGCTTTCTACTTAGACAATTTTGATGCATTCTAGTTTCAACACAGACTGGAATAACTAAACATGTCATAGTGAAGTCAGAAGAAATGGGCACACAAGAAAAGGTTGGATGATTGTCAGTGGGAGGATTCAGTGTTATCCAAGAAGTGGCCATTGACAAGAAATGTGGAAAGATTCTTTTAATTCCTTGTATGCTAGTATCTGAGATGTACATTTCCTAGGAAAAAGATAATGTAATGAAAAATAAGGGGAGTTATTTGAAGGCAAGTTAATATGAAGCATCATTGCTAACAATCAGAGCTAACTAGAAAAGAGCTCATTCTGAAGGGACTGTAGACAAGAATTCAATAGGCTATATGTGAGAGCATTTTGGATGCCTATCAAAGTTCACATCAAGGAGAAACGTGGCCTATGAAGAAGGGGGTCCCAAAGTCTAGGTTAGGAATAGTAACCTACTCTTCTAATACTGCTGGCAGGAGATGGATGGACCACACAGGTCCTGAGGACCTACTTGAATTCAAATTTCTGTCTCTCCTCTCCTGTGTGTGCTATTAAAGGAATCATTTACTCTTTCTACTCACAGTGTGCACATTTGTAAAAAGAGGATTAGACTTGACCAAGTCTTCTTAAACATTCAACTTGGACACTCAGCACATAGAAGATATAAACAAATTAAACATTACTAATCAAAATAGATGACTTTATTTTAAAGTAAGTTTTGTTTACATAAATGATTACTACTTATTAAAGACAAAATTCAAATGTATAAGCCAGTGTGATTTTTTTTGAGTTTACTTTTGCGAAAAGAAGTATATCATGGATGAATATTTGACATCACAGCATGTGAAGCAAACCCAGGATTTTTTAAGTTGATTGATAGTTTGACTTGATAATTGTTAGGGCTAGAACAACACTTTGCCTGTATATACAGTATAAATGGCAGAAGTAAAAATGCTTCCTGCTATTTCAAAAACGGTTGGAAACTCTGTCCTGTTCCCAGGCAGAAATTCATATAATGATTGTCAAAATAAAATTCAAAACAGTAACTCAACTAAAAAATTAAAGTCAAATCATTCTAAAATAATACAATTAAATCAATTTGACTTTAATACTCACTGAGGAATGGTGGTAGAAAGATATTAAAATACTTTGTTTTTTGTTATTAAACCATCATGATTCTGTAAAGAGCCTCACTGTGTACGCATGAATGGCCTGGAGCTTGGCTCAAACTCACAGAGATCTGATTGCCTCTGTCTACAAGGTGATGGGATTAAAGTCATACTCCACCATGCTTGGCTGGTTGGGGTGCTAAAGAAAGGTTAATGATGTCCTTTTAAATAACGTGCAGGTATCGTTTCAAACACACTGTGTAAAGATCCAAAAAAACTGATAGAATACAAATTTTTAATGTAACAAGAAATATTCAATTTAATGTAACAAGAAATGTCAATGTTCTTTCGTATCATTTCAAGTAAGGGATGCCATTTAGTGATAGTTACAGTCTGAGCTACCTAGTTTTAGTCAATTGGTGGGGAGCTGCTAATGATTTAGACTGGCATATGTAACAATCCAAGAAATATTGTTTGCCAACTATGAGCCAAGTACTATTCTAGCAATGAGAGACAAAGCAAGGTGAAAAAAAAAAAACAGGAAACAATATGGACAGGACTTTCACCCTTGTAGAGCCTGTTTTATCTGTTTGCCAACAGAAGGAGGACATCAAAAGAAAACAGTAGAGAGAAAACTTTCTCATGAGGAAGGAACCTAGCTGACAAGACAAGGAATGCCTAAGATACTAAGGAAGGTTTCCCTATAGAGAACACACTTAAACAGGGAGCCAGTAGCATCCACGGGGAGATCAAGAATACTACAGGGAAAGAAAGAAGACTCTGGAATGGCCCAGGGATCTGCTTATGCCTGCATGTGTTTTAGTAAGTGAAAACAGCAGCCTGCCAAGGGCATAGTGAACTGTGGAAGAGAAACAGAAATGAGGTAAGAAGACGTGTTAGTTGACGGCATGGTTAGGAGGAACTCATTCATAGTGTCCTTTTGGCCCTGCTAAAACTTTGCACCCCAATACATTCTTCAAAGGAGAAATAACCAAATAATTAGCCCCCCTCTCTCTTTTATTTTATTTTTTTTGTTTAGTTTTTATATCATCACTGGGAAAATATAAAACTATCATTTTTATTTTTTTGAAGGACAAAATTCAGGCTCCATGATTTTTCTCTTGCTCAAGGTCACACAGCTTGTAATTGATAGAGCTATATTCAAATAAGGCCTTAGGATTCCAGGACCAGAGTGTCACTGTCTAATTTAATCTCCAGAGAATTCATTGCTGTCCACTTAGCATAGATTTTGTAGGAGAAGCTGTAATTGGAGTTAAATGTTTTACAGGTCCTCTGATTTTGAGTGCATGAAGGTTTATCTTAGGGCAGGGGAGCAGTGTCTACCCAGGGAGATATGGTCTAATGATTGTGTGTTTCTTCTGTTTCTCTTCTTACAGCCAACCTTTGCTTTTATAGCAAGAGTTGATGACTTTCTACCAACTTTTTGTTTCTGGACTGAGTGGAATATGGCATAAGACTCCATGACATTTTAAAAGGAGCGTGAAATGTGGTAAATAATCTGGCATTTACTCAAGGGCTCTCTATCAGCTGTTTCTGCACTTTGCCCCCTCCATTACGTTAACTGCCAGACTGGGGCTATTAAAATAAAGCACTTTCCCCTCAATTATAGCCACACGAACTGTAGATATTCTAAGCCTTTCTCATAGAATCACTTTCAGAAAGGACCTGGCGTTTCCTTTAGTGTGGCCATTCTTGGTGTGCCCATTGTCAAGTCCCTCTGGTTTTGGAATTTTTGGTTCTGAGTATGTTTATCTGAAAGCTGAATCTCTGTTGATTCTGCATCCCTAAATCCTAGTATTCTATTTGCTTAAGAGAAAGCACTAGAAATAGAGACATATTGTACTCCTCGCAGAAACCAGCATTTGTTGCTTTCTGGGGGCTTTCTGATTGATGCAGGGGGGCGAGGAAGAGTTGGCTGCCTTTTGGGAGCAGATTTAAAGCTGCTTCTCATTGGAGGGGCTCATATTCTCTAAGCTGCCAGACACTGCAGGCTCAACCCAGGCGCGGAGGTGCAATTCAGGCTGGTAGAGCAGCGGGGGAAGGCAAGGACAGGCGGGGCTAGTGTGGCTCTGCAGCTGATCACACGCACCAGCACACACACCTCATTCCCGTTGCTTCTGCTTGAGCCTTGCATCCTCCATCCATCCGGGGCAAGCAAAGGGCGGACGTGGAATAGGAGATCGAAAGAAGGAAGGAAGACTCAAATGTTTCTATTGAGAGGCACGGGAAAAGCAGGAGCAAAGCTGGTGTTTAACCTGAAAGTCTGACCTCGGTTCAGCAGTAGCACTGTCGCCTGGAAAGAGGGCATCGCGAGCTAAGGAACCCGGGAGTGAGGCGTCCGAGTCAGTCTCTGCTTGGATCATCAGGGGTTTCTGGCTAAGGCCGTGTACTGTCCCCAGGGAGGCTCGGAGCTTGACACACCTGCACTGGTTCTCATCTTGGAACACCAAGAAAAGTAGAAAGGGGTCAGGCAACCCTGAGCGCAGGGTGCTTGGCCAGGCTGCCTGTACTGCTTCCAGAGCCTCCGCCTGTCCTCTGTCACTGGGTGAGTGCCTGGGCTTCCAGCGCTCTCTGGAGCGCAGGGGTGGCTTGAGGCCCCCCACCCCCTCCCGAGAGTCCACCCGAAGGCCCGGGTGGCGCGCGTGGAAACTCAGCCGCCCGCGCACCGCAGGAGTACAGGTCTCTAGAGTCCCGGGAGGGGGATTCTGAGCCAGTAGAGCGTGGGTAGGGGGCGTTGCACCACTGCCCAGCAGACATGCCTCTGGGCGGGATTTTGGCTAAAAGATAGGAGGAGGTGGGAGTGACGAGGGACCCAGGAGCACTCCCGGGGGGCGGGTGATCAGGGTGCAGCTGGGAGGGGGGGAGGGTCTGGATCAGTCAGGTAGAGCAGTTTAGAAGCTTACGGAGTTAGCCGGTGGGGTAGGACTTGCTTGCCAAACTCATTAATTTTCAGCAACCAGTTCAGGGGTGCGGCAAGACAGTTGAGGGTGGGGTGCTATGGAAAGGTAAGAGGTGGCCCGGGATGCCGGTGGTGGTGGGGAGAAGAGAAGCCTCAAAGAGCTCAGAGGCAAAATTTCACTTGGGTTCTTGCCCCTTGCATCCCTTTTGCATTGATTGTGGGAGAACACTTCTGTTTTAACACTGCTCCTGGAAAGAAAGCCTCTGTCCCAGGGGAGGAGAGGCATCCGACGGGGCAGAGGCTGCTGCTACCTGCAGGGTGCTCCCCAACCCCCAACCCAGGCGCCTGCTTTCATCCCCTCCCCTCCTGCTTTCGTCCCCTGCCCCCACCTCCTTATTGGTGCTGGTTTGCAGCGCTTGGCTCCTGCGCCTCCGCTTCGTGTTTGAATCTGGCTCGCCCCTCCGTATTATGTCTGCACTCCGAAGGAAATTTGGGGACGATTACCAGGTAGTGACCACATCGTCGAGCGGTTCAGGCTTGCAGCCCCAGGGACCAGGACAGGGCCCGCAGCAGCAGCTTGTACCCAAGAAGAAACGGCAGCGGTTCGTGGACAAGAACGGCCGGTGCAATGTGCAGCACGGCAACCTGGGCAGCGAAACCAGTCGCTACCTCTCGGACCTCTTCACTACCCTGGTGGATCTCAAGTGGCGTTGGAACCTCTTTATCTTCATCCTCACCTACACCGTGGCCTGGCTCTTCATGGCGTCCATGTGGTGGGTGATCGCTTATACCCGGGGCGACCTGAACAAAGCCCATGTTGGCAACTACACTCCCTGTGTGGCCAATGTCTATAACTTCCCCTCTGCCTTCCTTTTCTTCATCGAGACCGAGGCCACCATCGGCTATGGCTACCGCTACATCACTGACAAGTGCCCCGAGGGCATCATCCTCTTCCTCTTCCAGTCCATCCTTGGCTCCATCGTGGACGCTTTCCTCATTGGCTGCATGTTCATCAAGATGTCCCAGCCCAAAAAGCGCGCCGAGACCCTCATGTTTAGCGAGCATGCGGTTATCTCCATGAGGGACGGAAAACTCACTCTCATGTTCCGGGTGGGCAACCTGCGCAACAGCCACATGGTCTCCGCGCAGATCCGCTGCAAGCTGCTCAAAGTAAGTGCAGCCCTCCCCTTCCTCACCAAGCAGATGCCATCCAGATACCCAAAGATTCAATCCCCTGGGAACCACTCTGCTTCCTCCCCGGGTTTTTTTTTCCCTCCAGGGTTTCCTCCCACCACAAGTAAACTTCTTTGGAGGAGGGGGTGCGGGTGTGGGGAGGGGTAAAAAGATCTTGAAATTAGGCAAAGGCCATAGTTGCCAGTTCTGCTTTTGTCCTTGTTCTTGTTTATATTCCTTACCTCAGATGTGCTGTAGCTCACCATAATGGTGATATGTAGTGCTGTGGGCTCCTGTTCACCCACAACTGTTTTGTCCCCAGAGCTCTTTTGGTTTGTTGCCAACTCAATACTCTTCTAGAAAACACGAGGCAGTAACCCTTCCAATGTCAAGAATTAGTTGTTGGAAGTTGCTTCCACTTTAGTTTGGGCTTACTCTTCAGTGTACCCTCTTCCAATAATACAACCAGGTGGATTACTCTTCAGGACACAATAAGTTTAACTGTGGTCATCTTTTAAACAAACTGTAACAGATCCAGGTCTTAGTAAATTAGAAGGCGCCATATCTGTTTCTTTAAAAATTATTATATTCTTTATTGCTAAATATTTTCCTAGAGATGTAAGCTTTCTGTGAAAGCTTGAGTGCTTTTCCTGTAGAGTCTCTTGCTAATTTTATTCTTAATTGCCTGTTTCTATGAAGACTTTGTCAATTATAGATTTCACTCGAAGCTTTTCAGCATCCATTAAAGATTACTTCCTAACATCAGTGCTGTAAACGCTAAAACAAATTGCTCACAGGGTAGTTGTTAAGGTAAGATCCTTGTAGCCCTTAGAAGGCAGCACCACAAACAAGAAGCATCCCCTAGTTATTTACCAATTAGAGTCTGGGAAGGAGGGATTAAAGTCTAGTTCTCTCTGCAGGTCTACAGGTTCTCCTCCTCCTCCTTCTTCTTCTTCTTCTTCTTCTTCTTCTTCTTCTTCTTCTTCTTCTCCCTTCTCCTCTTCTTCTTTCTCCTCCTCCTTTTCCAGGGATTTTTCCAGAGTGGTTTTTAAATATTCACAGATTGAAAATGATAACCACAAATTAATAGTTCATTTTTGAAAAAGATCAATCTAAGGTTATATAAAGAAGTATAGTCAGGTTCGGAAGTCAGAGGTAATAAAATGACTGATATTCAAGTCCAGGTAACATTTTGCCATTAAAATTTTAATTTGTACCATTCAATGATATTTTATTTTATCCAGCCCCAACTCGTTATGCAATTAAAAGTATTCTCCCTAGATTAAAAGCATTTTGCTCTTCTGTCACTTTCATTAGCACTTATAAGACCTCATCCTAATTATTCTTGACCAAGTTGGCCAGGGCAGTGCTTGAATTAAAGCAGTTCACTTGCCCTGTCACTTCTCATCACATGAGTGTTTCCTACGCTGCATTAGTAAACAAATCGCATTTTTGATAACAGAGTGCAAAATTCCCAGCCTGGCTCTGGTATACATTTTCACATGGATGGCTATGATTATATAATTTTAATTGACTTTTTTCTTTTATAAAATTGAGCTGTACACAGTTGTTATATTTTAAGGTAGCATTTCGTTTTATTCACAAATGTTTGAGTTAGGTGAATTGGTAGATGTAGCTAAGTAGATGGGTTACAGACATGCTTATGACAGTGGTACTTTTGTGTGCTCACTTCTGTGTAAAGTGAACTCTTCATGTTCATTAGGGAGGTCCCAGAGCACACTGAATATTCAAGCACTGTCAAGAAACCTGTGTGTGGATATCACTTGGAAACTCTCATTAATATTAGTTTATCCTATTCACAAGAATTCAAGCTTTTGTCATTCTCTAATTTTTCAAACAAATAAGGCTATGTAACAAAACTGTTGTGTTTTCACATACAACTTATCTTAGTTGTTGTAAACATTGCTGATTTTTATTATAACAAATTCAAGATACAATTAAAGTTAATCTACAGATCAGCAATTTAGATATGTACAATGAATAGAAGTTCTTGGTCTCTGGAGTGTGCACACACCCATAAAGAATTGCTATTTACTGCCATGCACCACCTTTACCAGAACAGTTTCTTGAATTATGAAATAAAATATAATGTTGCAGCAAGGTGCTATAGTAACACAGGTGATAAATCAATATCACATTCAAATAATAGAGTAGTAACAATGTATTTGTCTTATGATTTATTAGAAAGTGAAAGTATTAACATGTGACATTAATTGTGTATTGACAGAAATTATAATGAAGTTAATGTAGGTTGTTTTAAATTTGTTTTTCTGGTAGACATGGTAATTTTTAATAAACATAGCTTTTTAAAATCATTTTCTTATATGACATGGAAAAGAACTCATGTTCTACTGAAAAATTAATAACATTAAGTAAAATTAGAGGGGATATATGCTTTAATGAGTGACCCATATTTTCTGTAAGAGACATTCAAAGTAACCTAAAACAGTATACTATGATATAGGAGAAAAACTATATAAAAAGCAAAAGTATATAACTATATAAAAGTTGTAAAACTTGTTATGAATTGTATATATGCTTACTAGTTATCAGGTGACATATTCAGTTTTCTATTGTAAGCGATTTTAACATGTTAAATGCTATGTCTATGTCTACAATACATGATATGCCGAAGTTTAATTCCAACAAATGCCAGTATATTGTTGTATCATAATAACTATAGTACACATACATTTGTACACATATATTACACATGTATTTTCTTATAATTTAACATTGTTTCTACTCAGATTTTATTTTCTAAGATACAAATCCACAAATATAAATTTATTGCATCATTATAAACTACTTACTACTTTCAATTCTTGGGAAGACACTGAGAACAGGGTAATGTCTTTCAAATGTTGGATAATATGAAGCTTTCCACTGATCCTTCAATGGAATTCCCAGTAATCTGGTGGAAATGATTTAGCTTTCCTGTCTAATTTTAATTTTGGTTATCACTTAAATGAAAGCAATTTGTATTTAAACTCCACCTTCCAGTTACCAACTGACAGTGAAATTTCTTAAGGTTGTTTTGTCCCGAGAGTATTCTTGGTTTGTGGTCAACTCATCATTTTTCTAAACATGAGGCACTAATGCTTCTAATTTGAAGAATTCGATGTTGGAAGTCTTTATTTCATATCTTGAACATAAATGAGATCTTGCTTTTCATTGTCTATAACCTTATCTTGCCTGACTGACCCCTTCAAAATAGATCTTGGTGAAATTTTCCTTTAGACCCTAACTTTATTTTTAAAACATCAATCCACGAAACTGAGTATATGTGAATCAGACCAACATTTTCAGCCAGAGTCATAGAATTCTTCGATAGAACACATCAGAATTGCTAGGAGCTAGGCCTGATATTGGTTGCTTTAAATGAGTTCATTATAACCTCAAACAACAAAACAACAGCAACAACAGCAAACAGTACAGTCCCTATTTAGTTTAGCTCTCACTTTGCTTTCTTTGACACAAGCACAACAGTTGTCTGATAGATACAGATCTTGAGTTCTTTCTAAAATCTTTTTACACTACTAGTAATATTTGGTTTTGTTTTATTTGTTTTTGCTTGTTTTAATATGAGTCTTAAAGAGTACAGGGATGCCTTGTACTCATTAATAAAGTATGAACAAAAGTAAAGGATGTAAAAGCTCACAAGTAACCAGCAGTAGGTTGGAACAGAAGATAAAAGGAGGCAGGAAAAGGCATTTCATGAGTTGAAGGGTGTTGTTGAGTAGGAAAGGAATGTGCAAACAGGGATACAGATCCTGCCCACAGTTATTATAAAGCCAACAAAGGGCCCCTATGGGGAAACAAAGCAGAGCTTTCATTTCAACACTACAAAAGGCTCACATAATCTATTACAAGATAAATTACATTGCATCAAATAACTTACATTCCTTTCCTATAAATTGACATCTTATGGGTTTAATTAGCTTACCATTAAAAAATGGATTTTAGATTTGATATTGACTTTAGTTCTACCTTAGCTAAAATTTCAAGCTTTAACCAGACAAATGAATGTTCAAAGGTCCATCACAGACAGTATAGATGAAAATATAGGTCCACATGCTTCTATAACTCCATTATATTCTGACCTGCATGTTTTGTCATAATGGCTTTGAGTCACAGAGGCAGTTTATTGCCTGGCACATGTCTTACTTAGAGTTCCTACTCTTAATTCTAGGGTCTTAATCTGTGTATACTCAATGTAGTTTTTCTTTGTGACTTGACTACATACTGGCATATGCAAACTCATATATAAGATAGGGCACATTTAAAAAGAAATGAAATTCCAGATGTAACCATAGAAAGTTATATGAAAGACTATTTTGCCCCTCCACCTTATCCTTCTCTTTTTTTCACTGATTGTACAGGCCTTTGTCAGCTGAGAATTGTGGGAAGTAGATAGTATGAACACACTATGGCAGAGTGTGATGAGTAGGCATTTTATTCAGAATCTTCTGCCAGTCACAAACTGGAACACAACTCAGTTACAGGCTAGATATGGAAGGTTAGCGAGTGTCTCTGAAGTATTGGTAAAGTGGATATTTCGGAGGATGAATATGGATGCTTGGCCAAATAATGTCCAGAAGGACAATGGATGAATGCAGGTCTGCTTCTGTTTGCTAGGACAATGATAAATGTGTATGTGTATAAACCTTCAATTATTTTTTTCTTACACTGAAAGCAAACTATTTGTCCAAAGTTCCTGAATGAGCTGCTCCCTTCATAAGCATTTGATTCTTTTTTTTTTAATTGGTAGTAAAAGTGTACCTGCTTATCTTGTCCACTTTTTTGAAATCCGAGAGGACCCAAAGTCATTGGACAATAGTTGATTCTTTTAGAGTCAAACTTACCACTTTATATTTAGGAAAATAAATCTTATAATACATTCAGAGATATTTTTCATTAAATGTGAACTCAGTGTGATTGAATAATTTTACATAGATGTTTTAGTGTGAACAATAACTTTGAAGTTATTAAATTTGAAATTATAAAAATTGTTTGAAAAATCCACTTTTAAATTCTAATTTGAGACAGAACATATAAACGATTGTTAAGTCTTAGTAATTCTCAATCTTTCCTCCAACTCAAAACTTTTTCTTTTATACATAAAACAACTAGTTTGGCTTTGGAAGGATGTAGTTCATTTTAGTATCTTTCTATAATACCATATAATCAAATTTCACAGTTATTTCTAAGCCATTTTTAGATCAGAGTTTTATCAACTTATCTTTTAAGTCATTAAGAATTATCAATTTTCCTTTGTTTTCTTTCCTCTTACATTTACTTATTTTCTCATTACTTCCACAGTTTTCTTTACGAATCTTTGTAATCAGATCCTTTATTTAAATATTTTACTACTTCAATCTAAATTTTAAGCCACTGTTTTGTCTTTGAAGGCAATGTGAAGTATTGCCTAATCAGACCATTATTTCATATTTTATCAGGATAATAGTTCTACTGTAAGCTCCTGTTGGAATAGGAAAATTGTTACAGGATCTATATCCACTACCCATAAACACTCTAATAAAAGCAGCCTGCTTACTGATTCAGAACACTTATTATGATGTAATTAAGAAAGATTAAACTCATTTTATCGAAAAAGATTCTGTTTATTATCAACATTAAACATAGTATTTATTAGCCACACAAGATAGAAAGCTGATGGGATATAAAGATGCTGCATTATCATGTGGTCACAATGTATAGCACAACATGCCTTTAGAAGGGTATTTACTTAATTATCTTTTCCTTTTTATCTTCAGTTTTCATACGCATGTGTATGTCACAGTTTTTAAACAAAAACCCCCAACTTCTCTTATCACACTTAAGTAACATATTTGTATTATTGCTTTGTTAATTTTGCAGTGTTAGATCTTGGGACTTGTGTCAGAATCAGGAACTCCTAGATTACAATTTTTAGAACCACAGTTCAGAAAGGGTCTGTTTTGAGAATAAATATAGTAGTCTCTTGCTGCTTTCTGCAGGCTCAAAAGTGTTCAGCTTAGCAGTGATAGTAGAACTTAACTCCAGTCAGCAGTTCAAACTTCAGAGAATTTTAGTCTTCCAGCACCCTCTACTCTGACACCACGTCTTTCACTTTTGACCTTCACCAAAGCCTTCTATCTAGTTCTAGTTATTTATAGACTTCTTAGTCTATGACCAAGTCCAAGAGACAAACAAAAATCTGAAAGTGAATGAATTTACTGATCTCATGACATAAATGATGAAGGTGTGGATAATAAATTTGTGTGTGCGCAGTACCTCAGGAAATTAAACAATGGATTTTGTAATGACTGCTGCAAAACAATTTTAATACATGTGTGGGATATCACTGATCTTACAAGAAATATGAAGAGCACCTTTCACGTAAATGAATTTATTAACACTTTCTTCACACAATAGGGAGTTCTGGATAGGACACTGAGTTGGAATACATTGATTAGAGAACATTAATTTAATTGGAATGAGTAAGCATTTAAGCAAGAAAGACATGTTTAATCTGAGGGGAATGAATCTATGCATATTTAAAGCAAAATCACCTATATCTTACTAAACCTCTTTACTAAACACTGAAGCATTCTCAATTCAAGCTGGTAGTCTAGCTGTGTTTAGAACAATTCTTCAGTTGTCAAAAGGTTAATATTAGGAAATATTAAGCATAATAACTCTAAAGCCATGGGTATGAATAACAAATATATTAAAATTAACGTGAATTTCTGCTTTGATATACACATATGAAAAACAAAAATTATCTTCTTTGGAGAAATATTACCAAAAAAATTAAAGTTTAAAGACATTGTTTATGCAGTAGTAGAGAAAAACAGAACTTAGAATAGCTAGTCAATGATTGCTAATTCTAGTCATCGTTTATAGATTTCAGAATATCACCTTGTGCTTGTATAGCACCTGTTGCTTCTAAGGTAAGAGAGTAATAAACTGAGCCTTGTCCTTGTTTCTCATTTCTCAGTTATCATTTCCATATATGGATCAATTATCAATATACAGCTGGCAGTACTATCATTTTTAATTTAGTAATCTGAGAATATAGGTGTCTGGAAAAAGCTCTGATCAGGCATTTTCTTGCTGTTTTGAAAATACCCAATGTTTTCCAGTATTGATTGCTAAAGCTGAGTTTTTCCATTTTGGGTAATCAGTTTCCCCACAGATAAAAACAAAAATTGTGATCAGAATTCATTTCTTCCCCCAGTCTTTTCTCCAGAAGCCCTGACCCCAGTCCTCTTCTATTTTTACATTCTACTTAGAGAAGAAAAGTTGTCTCAGTGTTCTCCATGGATATTGTCCTACACAAGTAAATTTTACAGTATTACCAATTGTAACTGAGCCTCTCAAATCAATCAGTTCAGCTTTTAATGACAAGCATGGTGATATCAACCATTATATACCACCACTGACTGGAAACTAATGATCTTTTTCTAGGAAAAGCAGATTATTTAACAATTCTCAGAATTTTCAGCCTTATATATCAACCATGATTTACCTTACTTTCCAAATCCAATATATTTGATGCAAATAATTATAAAATTCCTTTCTTAAAATTAATACCTTTTGGCCAAACTCATGCTCTAGATTCTTTTTCATTTATTAGATTTGCTCATGATGGGTCTTAAAATATACCAGATATTTCAAAGTTCCACTTGACCATTGTGATCAAACTCTTCCCACTAATTTTTTCCTGTATGAATCTAAATATCAAGTCTCCATTTGCCTCTTTTGTGTGAATGCCAAATTTAAATATTTGCTTGTACAACTATTGTATATAATAGATATGCTGAACAAAATGAAAACAAATGGAACAAAAATGAGTAAGTTTATGTTTATAATTTCCTCATATTTGCGTTTTATCCACAGTCCTATAATGTAACTGGTTTGTTAAAGCTTTTCAATGATTGTATTGAAACTAAATGCTACTATCATATGATAGTTTTAATGAACTAATTGTTGAAAACAGCTTTTTGAAAATTCTATTTTGTTTAATATATCACATTTTTGGCTATATTTAAAACTTCATAAGTAAAGGAGTGGATAATTATATGCAGTATAATATTATTATGGGCATAAAACCCACAAACTATTAGCATACACCTTCTAAAATTATGGCCTATATCTCAATTCAGTATGAATGTGTCTTTGCTCTTTTGTAGCCAATTGTGACTTTACAAATTTCCTGAAGAAACAATTATTTAGTTTACTTTTCAAGAAATCAAGAAATCAGGTCTTAAATTGTGGTCAGCACTGTTTAGCTTACCAACCTCCAGTCAAACTGCAAAGCTTATTTGCTTTGTGAGGGAAGACAACTCTAGCATTTCAATTGGTTATTCTGCAGAGGTTTTTTTTCTTTCTTTTTTCTTTTTAGCAGTGGGCAGATACATAATAAGTTCCACAGTTGTGCTCACAGCCATTGTTAGAGCAGGCATGTCTCCAATGCTCAGGAGTTAGGGACTGGTAATTATAGCAAATTGTTTATTATAAATAATGCATGTATGTTCTGCACGAGCTACGTGGGATTTCAGCCCATTTGGTAGAATATAGCTGCATAATGATTTGTTTGGATTGCATTGCTGATGATTGATAGCGCAGAATGTTGGCAATGATGTATATGACTGTTGAGCTGCCTTGAAATTTTCAGTACAAGTGGTGATTTCTTCTTCTTTTTTTTCTGTGTGCTTGTCTAGTCTCGGCAGACACCTGAGGGTGAGTTCCTTCCCCTTGACCAACTTGAACTGGATGTAGGTTTTAGTACAGGGGCAGATCAACTTTTTCTTGTGTCCCCTCTAACAATTTGCCACGTGATCGATGCCAAAAGCCCCTTTTATGACCTATCTCAGCGAAGCATGCAAACTGAACAGTTCGAGGTTGTCGTCATCCTGGAAGGCATCGTGGAAACCACAGGTGAGTAAGAATATAGATGTGCCATCAAGTTTTTTATTTAGCGTTCTGTACAATGTTCCAGTACTTGCATTAACTGTCCTATGTCTCAGTTTACAAGCCTGAACGTAAATGTCACTTCACAACCTTATATCACAAAAGAGATAGTAATTTGCAAATGCAGATTGCTTTTTTGGTGGTCATATACCTAATACTAACCCGGGAATAATGATTAAACTAAACTGAGATATTGTCTTAAAATGAGACTGAGGTAATGTCTTTAAATGAGTATGCTGTTCTGTTTCAATAACACACCAAGGTTTTCAACAATCATTTGTCTTTCAAAATTTAAGGTTATGAAATCTTTAGGGCAATTTGTGATCAGCCTGAGTTCAATATGCCTGATCCTGACTTGTGGTGGTGAAATAAGGGAGAGAATTATTGACAAGGCTCTGGCATCTACTCTGTGGAGCCTCAGAGGGAAGTGTCCTGTGTGCTTGTGTGCGCACAAACAAACAATGTTACTGTCTCAGAGCAGAACAGCTGTTTTCCTAGGTAAATAATGACTATGGGTTCCTTTAAAAAACAGGTCTTTTTTCTTTTTGTTTTTCCTGCTTCAGTTTAATTAGTCCTTAAGCATCCGATGCCATTGAAATAATCAAAAATAATTTGCTACACTATGAGGAGAATTAGGCCCACAAAGAAAAGAACCAATAAATATAAATATATTATTTGGGTCATAAATATTGACAGTTAAGTTTGGATTCTGATGAGTGCTGGAAACTAATGATATATGACTATATACATAGTTATTTATATAAGCAAATACATATGCATGCATCTTATGTTTTGTATTTTCTTCAGGAAATAAAGAAGCAAGAAATATATATATATATATATATATATATATATATATATATATATATATTAACCGATGTCCTCTTAATCTTGAAATGCTAACTGTTGTAGTATGAAAATACTGAATTAAGTGACAAAAATATAAATTCAAGTTTTCTATTATGGCCTTTGATTTCATAATACCACTTGTTTGCTATCTTTGATACCTGTGACATAGTGGTTATAATTAGACAAGAGACCTATTGCCTGTAAGTTGTTTCTTTTTCTTTAAAGTCAGAGCAATGTAATGACCAACTCGACTTAGGTCTAATACTACCTTTGTTACTAGTGTTTAGCTTTAAAAAATAAGACGTTTGAAGAGAAGTGATAAAAAATGTATTAAATTAAAAAGTTCCGAAATTTGACCTGTGTTGTTTTTTGGTTTACAATCCAAACTCAGTTTTTATATTAGAATCAAATAGTGTAAACACTTTTAGTAAATATATTTCTAAATAACCAATTTAAATTTAATTTAGATGTCATTTTTAAATATCTTTTATCACAGTAAAATATATTAGAGCTTCAAGACATATATTCCCATTTTTACTTATTTACTTATAATATGTATTTCTTCAACATACCTGCTTATAATTTGTTAATTGATTACCATAGTCATTGAAATAGGTAAAATTTGCCTTTTTATCTTTCTTTCTCTTCTTTCTTCTTATTCTTCCTCCTCCTTCTTTTTCTTTTGGCAAACTTAAAAACCCACTAGGTCCATTATCTAACTGTGCACTCACTCATTTATCTGGTTTCCCACCATAACCACTGTAATTTTTAAGCTTAAGAACATATCCTTATAAAATCAATTAAATATGAAAAATTTCCTTAGATTTAGTTTAACTTTGTGTGTGTGTGTTTGAGATTTACTTTATTTTCATTATGTATAGCTGTGTATATGTGTATGTGTCTGTGCACTTGTGTGCCTATTGTGTCTATGGAGGCTAGAAGATACTATCAGATCTTCTAGAGCTGGTGTTACAGGCAGTTTCAAGCCACTTAATTTATTATAGGAAATGGAGTTACGGTCCTTGCAAGATCAGTAAAGGTTTTTAACTGCTGCGACATATCTCTTTCCTTTAGAGATTGCTTTTTGTGGGGAAGAACAAAAATTCTTCTTCCTTAAAACAAATCTCTTAATTAATCAAGATATGAAGCCCAACTACTGCTTTATAGCACATACGCTATGGAAACGTCATCTGTTATTGGGTTTATATACCTTCCCCAGTGAATAGAAGATGAGGCTATTCAAACTCTATAAATCCTATCTCCAGCTCCCATGTCCCAGCGTGATCAAAATGACACACTCTTTTACTTTACTTGATCATTTAAAATTTTTTTGAAATGTACTCAGACTCATCTTGAATTTTTTTTTTTTACTCTTATGCCTTCACCCACCATAAAAATTTTCTTTCTTATAGTATTCACTTTTGTGAATAGAATACAGAGGATTCATGTAATTTTAAGAGGCAAAACTACTATTTTCTCCTTTGGTTTTCAAGTACATAGCCTTGGGCATGAACTTATTTTGGTGTAACTTTTCAACAATATTTGCGCCATTCATTCATTTATGAAGTAAGCATTTATTAAATATATGTGGTGTGCCTACAAGTAACTGAGAGACTAGAGGTATAATGGTGACTTAGACAGGACCTCTCTTTCCCCTAGGATTTGCATTGTAAATAAAGCAATTATTTTAATTTCTCAGTAATTAAGTAAAAGCAAACCAAAACCATCCCCCCCACCACCACCCGCAATCAGCTTGTAGTAGCAGACGTCAATGACTGAAGACTATTTTAGGTTGATGCTCAGAACATGTTCTAAAGGTGACACTTCAACCGAATCTCAGCTGGTTGATCTAAGGCCCAAATATAACAAGTCCTCTGAAACAGCTGGTGGAAATGCTGGAATGTACAGTAAACTTGATTTGTCTTAGTAAATAAAAGAAAGCCTGCTTTTAGAGCAGAGCTAACAATGTAGAGTACAAGGTGAGAAGTTAAAGAAAAGAGGCCAGCTCTCACTACAGAGTTAATGCTTCACTGAATGCAAGCATTAGGGGTTCTTTAGAAAGAGGAGTAATCATTTAGAAAACTCAACAAAAACCCACTTACCCCTTCTGATGTGTAATTTATCTAGAAGTTAATAACTAAATGTCTTGAAAACATATTTAGTTCTAGACAGTTTCCTCTTTTCTGTCAACCACTGTCACCTTATGGCATCTGTGGCCCTGCACTCCACAACTGGTCACTTCAAGATTGTCCTTTACTAAGAATGTTTACACTTTATGTTGCATTTGCTATTCTGGTCTCAGCAGGAGTAGAAAAAACAATGAAGTAAGAAACCAGAGGCTTCCTAATTTCCACAAAGAGGGATCAGTCAAGATCTTCTTAATCAACACTTTCTCCTTTCCTTGGAAAGTGATCAGACTCAGAGTATTGCCCTCCTTGAGTAAGACAGGCTTGCATGCTTGCCATGATCTTCCTGGTATATGGCAACGGTCTTTTGTATCCTTGCTCACACAGCAAGTCTCTGGGTAGAATATACCTCTAACTCTTGTTCTCTTCACTGTGTCTCCCAGGAGAGTGAGCACTGCTGGCCGCAAACAAAGCACTGCAGATTTGGCTCATTAGAACTGGAAGCTCGCAGGCTTCAATCTGGTTTCTGCTGCTATTTGGCAGTCTTTTTAATTGTCTTTTCTGTACTCTGAGGCTCAATCCCCATGGGATCTATTTTAGACCTTTCTCTCTCTCCATGCCCCCAGTGCCAGCTGTCCTATCCCTTTCCTGGCGTGTCATCTCTCCACCTATTCTATTTAAAACTATCTGAGATGCCAGCCTTTGTACATCTCTTTACTCTCACCCTCTTCTCATAGTTACAATCTTTTGTTTTCCTGAAACCCCATTCTTGAAGGCTGCCTTTTAAAAAATTCTCTTTTGGGACAGCTTAATATTCTCTAACCAGGCTAGCTCTGAACACATGACAGTCTTGGCTCATACCAAGCAGTATGAGTGGCTGAGTACCACTTTAACCTGTGTGAGGTAATACATCTGGCTTAGTTATGTTTCTTACGCATTTGTGTGTACCACCAATGTATCATATTAAGTACCAACCTACCATGGTCTCTTCCCATTAATTCCTTTTCTGTGCTCTAGAATTTTCTCAATTCTTTCCTTACAGAAGTGCCTGTGTTTTCACATTTATACTTTGAAGGTTTTTCCTGGAATTCAGCAGCATAGCCTCACGCTTCTTCGCTTTTCTTCTTTTTGGTATCTTCTAGTTATTTCTTATGTCCTTCATCTCTGCATCCTCACTCTCACCATCTGTTCTCCCAATTCTCCCAAGCTTTCTGACTTGGCTTATTTTGCCGTCCAGTTTAGATACGTATATGTTTTTTTAACAGTCAGCAAAGCTCTCACTACTCTTCCATTCTAAGTTGTCTCTAGCTAGAAACTCTTCTGTGATCAAATTCTTCCAATTTCACAGACTCTTCTCCTTAGGTGCTGCCATTTTAACTAAGGTCTTCCTTTTTCAAGTACAATGTCACCATCCTGTTTTCAAATTATAATAGATTTTATTTTTGGAACATTTATCTGTTTCAGTAACAGGTATCTTACCACAGGCCACCCCTTTCCTTTACATATCAAACTAATTTATTCTATGCAGAAATACATCTTGAGAACATATTATTTCAGAACCTAGAAACATATAAAATTATAAAACCCCAAGTTTCTGCTCTTCTGGCTACTCATATTTTTATGAGTAGAACACAATAATCAGAAGAAAATGTGTCTTGTGAGCAAATGGAAAATGTTGTTTAAAAACCAGGAATGAAGGGCAGGAGGAACTGGGGATGCAGAGAGGCCAAAGGCCACAGTGAAAAGTGGACAGCTGGACTTGAAGCAAAAGAAGAAACCCAGATAGGTGACTCCAGGTAGCAGTGGCTGCAGGTGAGCGTGTTCCCGGGCAGTTGCTTCTATTTTTAGTAATGTCTGTGTTATTCCCCTCTACCTTCCTATTTTACACGCATCATGAAGTTCCTCTTAACCACAGTTGCTCAGTGGGGATTAAGCTCCTGTAGAAGCTCTCTACTCACTAGCAGATTGCCTGTGACAGCCTGGCACATTTGCCTAATATGCCACTTTCACCATAAGCCTGTTCTCAAAAACCCTGATAAGAATTCTACCAAAATACACTTATAGTTATAATTATTATAATTATTATTATTTGGAGAACACTAGACTGTACCTCTTCGTATAAAGCTCATGTACTCACACTCATTTTTGTTACTCATGTCCATGATCCTTCTAAGTTTAATGGCCTAGGATGGTATTTTTGTCATTCCCTGTGCTGCAAGAGCAGTCATAGGCACTAAGTCATTCCTGAGCAGTGAGCCCATACTTTTCATTTAGATAAATCTCTTGATCATGCAAGGGGTTATTAGTCAAATACTCACTTTAGAAGATGTAAAACTAAAACATATGCATATGTAGAAACTTAATTTCATTTGTTGTGGTATTAGCATGTTGATTCAAGGGTTTTTGTTTAGATATAGTACTGTGCTCAGTGTACTATATCATAACCTTATTATGTTATCTGTTGCTGCTGCCTTCATGGCAAGTCTTAATATTGTATCATTAATTTGAATGGCTTTACTACATACTAACATATTCCTATCTTGATCTTTTACAATTTAGACTCTAATTAGAATCTTTAAATATTTTCTTGTTAACAAAGAAAACACTATCGATAGCTTAAAACTTTTTTCACCTCTAACGAGGTGTTTTAAATAAATGACTAGAGAGCGAATCATTGAGTAAACTAGTTAGTTTTTGTTTACTTGACACAAGTTGGGATTATGTTGGATGAGGGGAACACAACTGAAAAACTACCTCCCTCAGATTGGCTGGTGGACATGTCTGTGAACCATCTTCTTGTTTAGTGACTGATTTAAGAGGACTCAATCCATTGTGAGTAGTACTGCTCCTGACCAAATGATCCTGGGTTACATAAGAGAATAGGCTGAGTTAACCATGTACAGCAAGAGAATGAGCAGAATTCCTCCGTGGCCTCTGCTCCAGTTCCTGCCTCCAGGTTCCTTCATTGGATTCCCCCATGATGAACGGGCAATCTAAAAAATGCTTTCCTCCTAAAGTTGGTTTTGGTCAGTGTTTTATCTCAGTAAAGAAAAGCAAGCTCAAACACTGGATAAGAGGTATATGATACTGCTAGCCTCTAGTTTATTTTAATTAAATTTGAATTTATTCCACAGTCTTGGGATTGAATTCAAGCTTTTGCTGAGGTTAGGCAAGCATTGTATCATGTTATCACATCCTAATCCAGTCTGCTCTTAAGTTGTTTGTTTTTAGATTTTTAAAGATTATTTTATATGTATAAATGCATATGTGCATGTCTGCTGGCCGCAGAAATCAGAAGAAGGCATCAGAACCTCTAGGATTAGAGTTAGTGATAGTTGCGAGCTGTCATGTGGGAAACAGAATTAAAACTTGGTCTTTTGCAAGAATAACAAGTATTCTTTGCCACTGAGCTAACTGTCCAGATGCGTGCTCTTTTTACTATGTATCTCAGGAGTCCTATTTGTTATGTACATATTAGTAAACAACTGTAAATGAAGTTACTCATTTCTTCATATATTTACCAAGACCAAACATTTGCAAGATTTTTGTGATTATTTTCAAACTTCTGATTAGTGATGAAGTAGAACTGCTTGCCTACTGGTTGTATTTTCCTGTTTAAAAATTATTAGTTCATATGAGATCTTATTTAATGGACAAATTGCTTGTATAATTAGTAATTGCTTGTATAATTAGTAAGATTAGTAGGTCTTATTCTTTGATATAAACACTTTCTTCATGTAAATGCAAGTAAGTATATTTTATTTATTTTGTAAGTACTTTATAACAGATAAGTCAGAAAGTCATCAGAATGGTACTGGTACCTTGATATTCTAGCCAGAGGGACAGCATATGTGACCACCAAGGGCTCTTTCTGCCAAGAGCATCACAGAAAATTTGAAATGCTAAGAGAGGCATAGATTGACTGACAGAAGACAAGCCTAGGCTGATCCTTGGGTAATTTTCCAAGTGTAGAGTACAGACAATGAAACTGTGAAAAGTGTTAAGTAGGAGTATACCATGATCATGCTTCATGGTCAAAAGAACCCTCTGGCAGCAAGTGGAAGATTGATTCAGTGCATCTGAGACTGACGACAGACCAGTCATTAGGCTTTTACAACAAGGGAGAACAGAAGTAATTGAGTTCTGTTTGAAATTTTGTGGCTGAAGCAACTCTTTGGCTGTTGAAAGTAATGAAAAAGGCCTCAGGTTTGAAAGTTCTTATTTGTGATTAAACAGGGATGGTGAAGAAAAAAGGCCTTAGGATCCTTCTCAGTGAATTCCTACTAGTTACTGAGAAGAAGCATAGAGAAGGGAGTGAAGGGGGTATGTGGGGGATAACAAATAATACAGCAGTAATAAGCTGTTGACTCTTCTCCTTACCCATGAAAAATCACTGAAGTTGTTCCCCAAAAAATAATTCAAAGAGTAACATCTCTCCTCTTAGTAATTGAGATTTGCCATCATTTTCTTCTCTTGATGATTTTACATTATTTTGCTTCATTATCTGTAATCAGTAATCGGCCTTTTATGATTTACTGGGAAACTGCAACCAGCAGACTGCCTTGTGGTACCTAAAATGAGGCTATGCTGACATGGTTACTGGAAATTTTATTCAGCTTTCCTAATTGTACTCTTTCTAATTTACTGACTTTTGAGTAGGTCAACATATCTGGAACTCAGAGTGATGACCACCCCATGTCAGTGGCATGCAATATCCATGGATGTTCCTAAGTAGCATCTTAATTTAAGTAGTAACTTCTATGATTATTTATTCACTAAATATTTATTGTTCTTTATTTGTGATTTTATGTAGATTTTTCATTTTATCCCTTAATTTACTGAGTCCACATGGAACTCAGAGACTCAGATCTCTGTTTAAATAAAAGCAACTTTGACAAGACATTTCTGAACAAAATTGTATCTTATTGGTTTTCTTTGATAGATCATAGCAAAAAATTTTCAGGCTTGGAAAAAATAACATTTACGTATTGAAGCATGAAGGAGGATGACTAAAACAATCTACTACTAACAGGCTTGGTGGGATATAGGAACTTCAATAATGATACCAGGCAAGTCTTGAGCAAACAGAGGTGGCTGTTTATACTCTGCAGCAGCCCAGATTGTTTGCTCAACCTTCCTAAATGCCAGCTTAAATTCTGATGAATTATGCTTCATTGGGAATGGAATAGATTTTTCAGCACTTATGTTTGTTATTTTCCACCATTTCACATATTCTGCATTTATCAACAAAATCTCTTGAGAGAACATTTTCAGTTAGTTTGTCCATAGCTTTTAACAGCACCTTTATAGTTTGTTCAATGAAGTCTTTAGCATCTTTAAATTGGAATTTCCCACTCCCCACACTGTAGATTTAGATTTTTCACCAAACTTATTTAATTTAGAGTTTTTAAACATTTCTAGCCAACTGACCAAAGGAAGTGGAAAATAATGGTTAATAGGAAAAGGGGTTGTAGACTTGTTTAGAAGTAGTTTTGGGGGGTCGATTCCATGATTTGTTATCAAGATACCAGTAGTACATTCCAACAGTAAACACCAAACACAAATCAGTAGCAGTGTCACAATCTAGCAGAAATCACAAGCCTCTACTGAATAGACACGAGTCAGTGGAAGCAGCCTGAATCAGCCAGAATACCAAAAGAGGTTCTTTGGCGCATTCCTTTCTGTGAACTGAAAACCAGTGAAGAAAAGAGACCAGTGAAGTGTTTCAGGGTGTCGCAATGCAAGAGTCCTTTTACTGTTTGTGGCGTACCATTTATACTCTTTCCAAACATCATGCTTCCTCTAAAGCATTTCCTCCAGCAAAACATCACATGCCCTCTCATGTGTCTACTTCAGCAAAACATTCTCTCATAAGACAGCTTCCATAAAGGCATCATGTGACACAACTAAGTTTACAAAGAAATCAGGAATTCCAATTCATCATGTAAGAGACTGGGGTGAGGGGAGATTTCTGGGGATGTAGTTGGGGTCTAGTTATTTCTGCTGTTCTTACAGTTTTGCCTAAGGCTACTATGAGCAAAAGTAGTTAGAAACTCTCTTGGATAACATAGGTAATTGTTAAATATGACCAGCAAGAAATTGTATTAAGAAAGATAATTTTTCTTTTTCTATTAAACAAAGATTCTTTTTCATAAAATATATGATTACAGTTTTCCCTTCCTCTACACCTGCCCGTTCCTCCTCATCTTATTTCCCATCTAGATCCATTCCCTTTCTCCCTTTCCTTAGGGAGAACAGGCTTTGAAGAGATAACAACAAAACATAGGAAAATAAAATAAGGTACAATGGAACCATCATATCAGAGCTGGACAAGAGAAGTCAACCGAAAAATAAAAGAACCACAAGAGAAGTCATAGGAATCAGACCCGTTTGTTTACACATTAAGGAGTCCCATAAAAGCACTAAACTGAAGCTGTAGTATATGAGCAGAGGACCTGGTACAGACCCAGGTAGGTCTTGTGATTGCTACTTCAGTCTCTGTGAGTTCATATGAGCTTTGCTCAGCTGTTTTAGAGGTCTTGTTCTCCTGGTTGCCCTTGATCCTTTCCCTGTTTCCCTTGGTATTTCTGTCTTCTTTTCGATGGGGTTCCATGAGGTATGAGAGGAAATATGTGATGGAGTTATGTTATTTACAACTGTGCATTGCAAAGTCTCTATCTCTACATAGTGTCTGACTTTGGATCTCTATACCTGTTCCCATCTACTGCAGAAGGAAGCCATCTCATGATGGCTGAGCAAGGCACATAGCAGAATATAATTAGAAGTTATTCTGCTGCTACTGTTTTTTTAACCAGTAGTATTTCATTTTACTCTAAGTCTTGGGCAATCAGGTCTCTGGTTTTTGCCCACCCTCGCAATGTCAGGTGTGGATTCCCTCTTGTAGATTAGGCTTTAACTCAAATCAGACATTGGTTGGTTACTCCCACAAGGTTTATGCCATCTTTGCCCTAGCATATTCGTATTTTGTAGGCAGATCAATGATTCTGTGTTTAGTTTGGTGTTTATATTTCACTTTTGGAATATATTTACATGTCAAAGACATATAAACGTATAGAGCAAATGTTCTATTTATGTACCAGCTTAACTAAAGGTACTTTTTGTTAAAAAAGTTGAATTGAATACAAAACTACAATATATCTTTACATTTTAAAACATCAGTCACTTATGCTATATGTATGTGTCTGTGTGTTTGTGTTTGTGTGTGTGTGTGTGTGATTGTGTGCAGGTGCTGGTCAGAACACAACTTTCAGGAGTCTGTTCCCTTCTTTTACCACATGAATCTCAAAGATTGAACTCAGGTCAGATTTGACAAGAAGCACCTTTGCCCACTGAGGCAGCTTGCTGCTCCATCAACTGCAAAAAATCTTTTAAAATAGAAATAAATCAAATGTACTACTATTTATATTTAAAAATTAATACTATTTGTATATACCCATAAGGCATGTTGTAGGTTGGAGGAAGGACAACTTTGTGGCAGGTACACGGAGGTCAGAGGAAACTGCTGTCCCAGTAGATTATCTTTTTTCATCTTTATTTAGGTTCTGGTGTTTAATCTCAAGTCTTCAGACTTGCTTGGCAATTGCTTTACCCACTGAGCCATCTCACTGGCCCTTCATTGCAATATATTCTGAGTAAACTTTCCAGATTGGCACCTGTTAAAAGTAAGGAGAACACAGGTCTTTAAACTTGTACTACCTTCAAAAATTGTGTTGATTCAGTCTGTGCTGATCAATGTAACCAAATGCAAATTAATGTGGGAAGAAAACAGTGAAAATCAGGGTTACGAATTAAAATGTGTTGCTGCTCATCATCCTAACTATGAACAAGATGTGACATCTATTGTGGAACATTGTGTAAAGATGTGACATAAATGCCAAGCAAGGGTGCTGATTCCGCTCATGAATGGAAACTTGCTGAACACTCATTAGATGCAGAACACCATGTGCAATTATTTACTGATACACATGAGGGAATAGCATTATGCTTAAGACAAAGTTCAGAAAGATGACTTTCATTTCATAAGATGACAAACATTGGCAATTAGTCAATGCCAAATCATTTTGCACCTTTCTTTTCTGGGGACAAATTTGGAGAGATAGCTTAGATTAAAGATGAAGAGGCTCTTAATAGACAAGGGTAGCAAATGGATTAGATTTTAGATTTAGATGGAGTGAATGTAGTTTGACAAATTAGAACTCTAGCACAGTTTGACATTGTCTCCCTCTGATTAGTTTTTACTCTGTTATTTTCATGCCTTAGGCTGTGTCTGAGAAAAAGCTAAAAGATCAGGGATCTACTCAGCTCATTCTGAGGACATTAGCATGCAGATTCAAGTGGATACCAGTGCTACTGCATCATTACTACTGCCCAAAACAAGCTAATATGGAGTTATTTTAAAATCTGTGATATCATAATACATATTCATGTCAGTAGCAAAGTGGCACCAAAACATGGGAATGATACCTTTATGGAAAAAGATATGGAGAAACGGGGTAGATGGATAATGATTCTATGTTGTTCAATGAAAGATTTACTATTGATTCTAATTCTTCGAGTTATTCATAGTCTGTATTTGCTTCGTGTCTTTTACCAATAATTTCCTCATGAACCTAGGAGTAGCTTGATCTATGGCTGCTGTCAACCTCAAAGCAGTACTATGTCTAGACCACTACCAAGAGATGATTAGATTTTACAGAATTTTACTGAAAGAAGTTCTTAGTCTCTCTCACATTACAGTCAATCAGTTTTCCATATATCTCTAAGCTAATTTTTAATATAATTTAATCTCTTCATTTTATTATATCTAATTTAATTTTTCTTCTTCTTTTTTTATGTAAGTTTGAAATTGTTTTGGTTTCAGAGCCATCAGTGATCATGTAGTACCAGATATCTTTGGTTATGTATTACCATTAATGCAGACAATATTAACTCTTTGGAAAGTAAGCTGTCTTTCCCATGTGTATAAAAGAATAAGTATGGGAGGGGGTGCAAATACATCACGCTTTGAGAATGAAAGGAATGTGAACCTTATAGGCTGAAAATACCTGACTGTTTGTGGATGTTCTCACAGAGTTTATTTTTATACGTTTTCTGCATTAAGAGTTTACTCTCTGACTCATGCTCCTGATTCAGCAGTTCCCTAGAAATGGCTTCAATCTTTCTGAATTTGGAAACACTACTTTGAGAATGGATAAGGAAACTAATGTAGTCTCTTTGCATATGTATCTGTATTTATTTGGAATAGCATTATTAGCTCCCCAAATATTTTAGCACGTATTATCTGTCCCCAGGTTTTGATTTCTTTTGTATTTGCCTGCCTTCTTTAAAAAAATATCCAAAATAACAACAACAACAAAACAACAAAGCTCCAAACTCAAAAGAAACAACATTAAAATCCCCCAAGTTTGTTTTCTCCACTTTTCTAAACATTCCATGCCAGTTTTTGCAAACTTACAGAGCACAGTCTACTCATTTAAGTGTTAATATTTTATGATTTATTATTGTAGAATCATATGTCATGGTGATGAAAAATTCAGGTGTCATGAGGTTTGGGAAAATGTGGTGAAGCTGAAGATTAAATTTGACCTTGAATTTTTTATGTCTTTTCAGTGTAATACACGACAGACAGATCATGTGTGATGTTATGGCTTTCTTTCTTTGTGACGAAACACTAAGAAATTTATAGTAATAGTTTTGGCCTATAATTTCATGTTTTAATCCATATTTCTCTTGGTTTCATTTCTTTGGATTTTGGTGAAGCTACTCCCTCATGGGGCCAAGGAACAAATAGGCAGAGGGAGACCCAAGGTACCAATATCCACTCGAGTGGATATTGAGAGCTAACAAACAAAGAAACCAAGAGGAAATGTGAATGTACCAATATCCAGTTGAGTATGCCTTCATTATTTCTTAGAAGCCTGGGAACAGGTGGACAGAGAATGCGGCCCATATGAATATCCATTTGAGTATGCCTCTAGCCTCTCTTCAGACCCAAGAAACAGAGAGACAAAGATGATATACCAGTATCCACATGTGTATTCCTTTATTCACCCAACTTCCTCCATGTAGGCCCTTCTACTTCACAATAGCACCACCATCCAGGGACCAAGCCCTTAGCAGTAGGGCACTGAGAGTATATTACAGTTCCATACTGAATCATTTTTTTTATTTACTTGATGAGATTTTAAAATATTCAGTCTAATAAGCTGAATTTAGTTTCTTTTTAAAATGTATCTGATGTTACTATGAGAGTAACTTATAACTCATCGGCAATCTATCTTACTACAGTAAATACAGAAGAAATAAATGAAACTATGTTTATAATATTTTGGAACCCAGCTGTTGCCTAATTGGATAGTAAAAATAGAATTATAGGATGAAATGTGGCTCAATGATAATCTCGTTAAAACTTTCTAGTTGTTAAAAATGGAAACTATGGTTTTATGACGTGAATGAGTCACTGATCTCAAAGCCCTTTGTTGAACTAGTGTAAAATATGTGTTTTTTCATCTTATTCTATCATATTTCACATATTCTATTTAAATATATCTCTTGCTTCTTTCTTTAATTGAACATGATATAGTGAGTTTATTTTAACAAGTCATGCTGATGAACTTTAAATTTGACATTTCAAGATTCCAACCTTTGATTAGATGAGTTAGTCACTTCACCAAATAGACTGGAAAACAAGGCAATAAGTTTGAGACCCCCTGATGTTATAGCTTAGCCAATACAGTGTTTGTCACATAAGCACAAGTACCTGACTATTGATCACCAGTCCCTACGTAAAAAGCTAAGTGAATTGGCATGGACTCTAATGTCAGCACTACGGAAATAATGACATTGGACAGCCAGACTCTATTTGTTGAGCTGGCATGTTCACTGAGAAACAATGTCTCCTAAAATCATGGTAGATGATGATTGAAGAAGACATGATGTTGAGGTTTGACCTCAACAGACATGTGTAAAGCCAACAGACTTTATAGCCCATCATATAGCCAAGACGTCTCCTATACACACATGAGAATGAGAACTGTAATGTGGGAAACTACCTCTGGTATTGAGATCCTCAGTTAAATCTTAAAACCAAATAAATGAATAAAATTTACAAATTTTATTCTATATTATTTAGCTATCTGTTAAATTTCAAAATTACAGAGATATGGAATGTAAAAATAACAGTTTTATAGGCATGTAGATTAGTCTCAAGATCTATTGATAAAATATCAGGATTATTGGCATGTTCATGAATGTATAGATGCTAATGCATATTCTTTAGTTCTGATGTAGACAGCTTAATTTCAAGTGTTAATGTCTTTTTATAAGGCCCTTATTATTATTGTTATCATTATTGTTATCTTTCTCCTTTGTTATTATAGAAAAAAATTAATTTACTAAGTTCCAGCTACAGATAAATTCTGCCCTATTTTGAACAAACAAAATACATTTTCAGTTGCTGTATTGAGAAAATATATAATTAATTCACTTTTTATTACAGCTCAAGGAGTTCTTTTTCATGCATTACAAGGACTGTGCAAGTTGTGATATGTTTCCTCTGAAAGCTAGTTCTCATGGAGGAGGGTCCCAGCTGAATTCCTTCATGTCTTGTGTCTAAAGTATATGATGATTTTAGCAACAGAATTATACTTAGAGATTCTAGGAGGAAAGTAAGCATGACAATAATAGCCTATTTTACTTTGGGATCTCTTCAGCACTCTGACCAAGAAGGGAAGTTTTCCATTCCTGTGGCATTTTAAGATAGTATATGGCTCTTGGAATAAGCAATATCACTCCAAGTGGAATGTTTTCATTTATATTCACTGCTCTCTGTCTCTCTGTCTCTCTGTCTCTCTGTCTCTCTCTCTCCACATACACACACATGTGCATGTATATACACACACTCAAACATTCAATGAATATATAAGTAAACACATGTATACATTTCTATAAAACATAAATAATATGTCCTATGAATTTTCAAACATTCTTAGAGCTATTTCTCCTCTTCCCAATCTCTTCCTTTGTAGTGTTCTCCATACCCTATTTCCAGTTAAGGTCACTGCTCATTTTCTTCAATATCATCCTCATAGCAACTGGGTCCTAGTTTCCTCTCTCTAAAGTTCTTTATCTACCCTCTTCTCTAACTCACATGGATACTTTTTTAGTTTACTGTTTTCTGTGGTCAATGCAGGTTACATCTAACGTAAACACAGAAATAGAATTTAGAATATGTCCAACTTCGACATCTCTTGAGAATTCAAAGGTGAAGTCCCATATAGTAAAATATTTTCAAGTTTACTGAGTCTGGATGTCTTCCAGTTTTCCCTCTCCCTCCCTTGCTGCCAACTTACAGACATAGCCTTTCATAAGTCTACTGGCATTATGATTATTAGAAATATTGGATAAGTGTTCCTATATCATACTTTGTATCATCAATTTAGGATTTCTAACTCTATTATCATTTAACACTTTTAAACAATCCTATCTGGCATTTTTCAAATAAATTTAAAATCATTTGTGCATGCCCACGCACGTGTGTGTGTGTGTGTTGAAACATTATAATGAACAAAAAGAACACGAATTAAATGTACTTAAAACTGTACATTATTTATTAAATATTGCCAGAATCTTACATTAAATATTTGTTTATAATTCAGATTTATAGAATGCAGAGCTTAAATGTTATAATAGCATGTGTGAGGAACACCTCTCCCCCAACAGGCTTACATATTGAAACAAACAATCCCCAGTTAGTTGCTGATGGCATTTGGAAGAGATTTAAGGTTCGACATTGCTGAAGAGAAACACGCTAATATTGGTGGGGTTTTCGAGTTTAAATCCCTCTCTATTTCTAACTTGCTAACTCTGTCTCATGGCTATGTTTAAGATGTGAGCTCTCAGATTCCTACTGTGGATGCCAGGCTTTCTGCTTGAAACCATCGTTGCTTGCCATGTTGGATTATTTATCCTTCTGGATCCATAAACCCAACTCAACTTTTAGTTCTATTAGTTGCTTCTTTTGGGTGTGATTATTACAGCAACAAAGCAGCAACTAAAAAATACTTAAGAAAATTTTATTCATTTTTAGACACACACACACACACACACACTCACACACACAC
>NW_021604636.1:11197226-11280420 GCF_004785775.1 Grammomys surdaster | reverse complement strand
AGCAGATATATAATTTACCAAAAACAAAAATAAAGTCCACCACTCACTTTATTCTCCTACTCCTCTGGATTTCTTTATCCCACATCTTTCCCCACTCAATTTCATGTCCTTTTTCCCTTTCCACACCTTCAGCTCTCCTCTTCTATGTCTATTTGTGCCTTGTACCTTTTGTCTTTCTTCTCCTTTTCTTCTAATAACTTAGTGAGTCTATACTGCCGCGTATATGATCATTGGTATAGGGTTTGTCATCATATCATGGTTAACCTAGCAAAGAAAAGAGACCGTAGAAAACAGAAGCCATTAAATGTTAGTTCCTCAACAGCTTCTATCAGGGCTTATTTGTCCTTGACTTTATCCATAAAAGAGTGTTGATGAGATTGATTTTGTTCACATTTTGTGCAGTCAACAATAGCTCTTGCAAGTTCATGTGTGCAATGGCCCTACCATGGCTAGAAGACACTCCTTCATTGTTGTTATTATTGTTGTTGTTGCTGTTGTTTACCACAGCCGTTCCTGTCCTCTAGCTTTTATAATCTGTCCACCCTCTTTTCCATAATGGTCTCTGAGGTTTCATCGTAGATACTTTTAGTGAGAACTACAAAAGCTAAGTTACAGTCCAGTTCTACTCTTAGTTGAGATTATCTCTACCAAACCAATTACTACTCTAAAATGTAATTTGCCTTATTCATAATAGTCGATAGTGTTTTTCTATCCTAATTTTTAGTAGAACAAAGAAAAACTAGTATCTTATAAAAATACTAGCTGCCAAAATATGAAAAATATTTTTAATGAATGAAAACATCATGTCTAATTTTTTTCATTCTCTCAGTGTCATCATGTTTCCTGTTATTTCTTCAGTTCTTACTGATTACACCAAAATAAATAATACATTGTATTATATTGTACTATTACTTACTGAACAAAGTTGCTTCAAGATCAAGGCCAGCCTAAAGTACATAGTGATTACCATTATTACCAGAAAATCAGAGCCTCATAACAGGTCCCGTCTCATTACTTCACTGTCTCCTTGCCCTTGATTATTCATGATGTCCTTTTTATTAATGACAATGCACTTGCAGTGCCTAAAACTACTGGTACCCTTGATATCATCTAGGTCTTATAGAGATAGTTTTGTCAGTTTTACTTACCTTTTCTTCTGCTCTCTTGTTAGATGTAATTTGTAAAAGTTCATAGCACATGAATGACCCTTATGTTGAATTTCTGTGTACATAAATATCTGCACTGTCGTTCATATACACCCTAAGCTTCATTATATTAAAATGCATTTTCTTTGTTATCTTACCTGATACTATTAACAAGATTTGGTGTCAGTTTTAGTATTATGTTTTTATTTATATATTTGGTTCCTGAAAACAATGGGAAAAATATATCTCCAATAGTAAAATTTAGTACTTGCAAAGTTGTTCAGATTTTCTTTGGAAGAATACAGTAAGTGACATTTCATTTACTGATGTTTAAAATATTTCAGATGCTAGAAGGAAGTTGGACTGCTGTATTTGAGAAGATTTACACATTTAGTGATTGCAAGTACTTTGGAGTAAAATTGACTGCTGTAGTGTCTTTGTACCTTGTGTTATTTGTGTGATTCTAGACAAGTTGCTTCACTTCCTCTTTGATTAGTACCAATGGATGATGTGTTCATGGTGAAATTATATCATTGCAATTTCCCCATGGAAGCTAGGGCAAGATTAACCACATTAAAATAACTGTACCATGGGTATAATTAGCTAATTGGTGTTTAAGAATACCTTTTAGAAATAATGATTTTTTATCATTAAAATATTTAATATAGCTAGTGGAGCAGTTACAAATACCTGCTACTTTTTCAGAGGACTGAGTTTGGTTCTCAGCACCCACATTTGTCAGCTTCCAACCACTTCAAATTCCAGATTTGTGGGAGCCAATGCTCTCTTCTGGTGTTTATAGGTTTCCACAAAATGCAAACACACACACACACACACACACACACACACGCACACATGCACACATACACACACACACACACACACAGATAAACACACACAAATACAGAGATAAATAAATCTCAAAATATTTAATAAAATAATATTCTCCATTTATCTCATTTTTGAAGACTAGAAATGTATTAATATGTGTAATCTATATTAATTTCTGTGAAAATTAAAATGAGAACATTTTGGAACTGAGTAGCAAAGATGAAGATTTCCTTTATTTCAGCATGTTTTTGCTTACACACATAGGACTGTTATAACAGGAAAAAAATAAGAAAGTTAGATTGATTGATTAATTTCTGGTTGGAAGAATTGTATCTCTGCACGTTAACAATTGGTTTGCCAGCTGCACTGTCAGAGAATAAATTCAACAATCTCATCTATGATTTTCAAATGCTGAGACATAAAGCACAGTACGAAGAGGAATAAAAGACTTCTGTCAATATGATTAATCATTTAGAGCATTTTAAACTTGAATTCACCTTGAATATAATGTCAATATTAACAATATTGCCATTACACAGGCTTTTTATTAATATTTTACTGTTTGGTTTTAATTGACTCACTCCTTTAGTTTTTCCAGATTTTTCTCCAGAGAATATACGTATTTTTTCTAACTTTATTGTTATATAAACCATCATAGTAAAATAATATATAGGCTCAAAATTCCTATGGACTTTAAGTATCATGGTTTCTCATTAGTAACAAGGAACAGAGACTGTGGACTGAGGGAGTCAATTAAAAAATCCCCACAGTCTCTATAATTCTTTTAAAATATTATATAAAATGAATGTTATGTTTGTTATGACCCAAACTATAATGAGACCATTTAAATCAGATGACCCTATTCTGTAATCATGATTTATCCTTGCTGTGCTTTTTCTGTAAATTAGGGTTTCATCTTATTTCAAACAGTAGAAAACCCTACATAGCTACTTTACTTTTTATTTATAATGAGACATTCAGCAATAGGCAGAATAGCTGGCCCAGCTGCTAAATTATGACATTAAGAGCCAAACTCCTGCCTGGTTTGCCTTTTTGTTTACCATATGTTTTTCTTCCTTGGGGTTTAAGGATGGCTCCCTCACTCAGACATCATCTAACTTATAAGCCAAATAATTAGGGAAGAGGAAAGATCAATAGTTTACTCCTGGAGATAGTTTTGTCGTTTTATTCAGAAACATGTATTTCTTAGGAAAACCTGTCTCCACTGCCTTGGTCACAACTACCTCCTTCCACCCCCTGGTCCCTACTGGATGTGTTTTAGTAATTCAGTATTTTTAGCTGTACATACATTCTTGGACTAAATAAAGATTCTCTTTTTATAGTGAGGAATAATGAGAGGTGGGAATGAATAATCTCACATATAAAAATGAGTGCTTTCCTCAGCCAAGTTTTATAAGTTATGGTAAAGAAATAAGATGAAAAATGTTATTTTATATTCAGTTTTCTAGCTTATTAATTATAAAAGCCAAGCAATGAGATAAAAGACTTTTGTCTTCTTCTAGTAGTACATATATGAGTAGGAGGCATGGTGAGTAGAGAGTATTAAATTGTGCGTTATTAAACTGTGAGGTTGTCAGCCTCATTGCTTGGTAAAATGAAGTAAGCACACTAAGGTATGCTTTAAGACAAAGTATAATAACACTAAAAGCCACCATGAACAGTCGTTTATTAATCCATGAGTATTATATATCAGATGATGTGTATGATATTTTAAAAATATCAAATTTTATTTTATAATTAAATGGGCTTTTATCTCTGACACAAACAGTTTGAATTTCATTAGAAATTGAAAAAAAATTTCAGTATGTGATTCTTATATATATTATTTTCCCATACTCGAAAATAAACTATTATTCTTTTACATGAAGTATAGCTTAATAAGCCTGCCAAAGCCTTACATCACATATACAAATAATTTATCTGAGGCTGCAAAGATGGCATATTGGTTATGAGTTCTTGCTGCTCTTAGAAAAGACCAGCATTAATTCCTGCCATCCATGTCAGGCAGCACAACACTACCCATAACACCAGCTCCAGGAGACTTGACAACATTTTCTGGCTTCCTTGGGGATCCATGGAACATCTCCCCCCTCCCACAAACACACACACACCTATAGATATAAAAAAGTAAAAATGAATACATCTCAAAAGAAGAATACAATTTATTTAAATGTGGTTGTATAATTCATGTAATAAAAAAGTACATGCAATAGAAGTCACTTAAAGAAAAGAAGATATATCCTGAAATAATCTCGAGAAAGTTTAGTCAAGGTGTCCTATTCAGATGAAGTGTCTCATTAGAAGAATTTTCAATTGGAAATAGAATATTTGCCATTAAGTATTGATTGAAGCAGGTTATTGCATTTATATCTTATATGACCGTATGGTAATACATAAGTTGTCAGATCTTGTGGTGTTCAGATAGCTTCTTTGGGATTAGAATAATGCTGGCAAGTCATAAGAAGTAAAGTATGTTTAGCATAATTTCAATATTACAGCAACAGGCTTCAGTTGCCCATCTTCATTTTATTTTTTGGCAATATGTCTATCGTGCATTAGAAAATTCAGTTAATCCAAGTATAGTCTTATTCCTAAAATGTAGATGAAATAAATCAAATAAGTCAAATAATTCAACTGGTTGTATTTTAAATATATGTCACTAAATATTTTCTGTTTAGCAATGATATTTATATAATAATGTCTGATAAGCTTGTTGCTAGTGTATTATTATTTCAAGTAGAGGACAGGGAAATGAGTTGTGCTCTGGAAAAAAATATCAAAACCAGGATTTTGTCTGTTAATATTTTCCAACGATGTAGATTCCTTATTATTATTTTTCTCCTTGAAGATATTCTGGCTCACCTTGATTTTCCATTATTTGGGTAGTAACATTGTCTCTTCATGCCTATGTTCAGACACATTCTGGTATCGTGTGAAGGTAATCCCTGTTGTTCAAGTGCATGGAAAACGAGAACAGCAACAACGTATTACTACAGTGAGGAAATTTGAAACTCGTAAACATGGACATATTTGAATTATTTATCTAACTTTTAAAATTAATGTATTTTTGAGGTTATGCTATTTTTCCACTATTTGTTTTTATTTATTCACTTTACATCCCATTCACAGCCCCTCCTTTCCTAACAGCTCCTCCTCCTATGCCTCTTCCCCTTCATTTCTGAGGAGGGGACTACCTTGGGTACCAAACCACCGTTGTACATCAAATCACTTCTGGATCCTGGACAGACATTCTCTCACATTGAGGACACACAAGACAACCCATTTAGAGGAACAAGACCCACAGGCAGGCAACAGAGTCAGGGGCAACCTTGCTCCAGTTGTTTATGGACCATCATAGCTTCACATATGCTACATATATGTTTGTGTTGGGGTTAGGGGGGTGGGAGCCTCAGTACAGCTCTTGTATGCTCTGTGGTTCATGGTTCATGGTTTATACTTTGTGCATAACTAAAGAAGTTATGATATTTTTAATACCATTTTTTCCTTCCCTTCTAACAACCCCCTTGTTCTCATTATGGTCTCTTTTTCATTAATTGCTGTTATATAAGAAACACAGAGTGAGAAAAATAGTCTTCCCCTGGGAAGACAATATCAAATGGCTGCCTACTATCAAATGGTCAGAGTTCAAAAGGACAAGTAAAAGTTTAACCTTTATTATGGATTTTTTTTCTTCTCATGAAACTCTTTTTACAGAGCTAAGGGCCACTAAAACTTTCCATTTTTTTTTTCATTTTGGTTCTGAATTTCTTAGTCTTTAAAATTTCCTTAGTACCCTGTTCATACAAAAGAAAAATTGATATAATTAGACTTTTCCTAACAAGAATAACTCGTGAGATTTAATAATAAATCCATTTGTGTTTCCAGTTCTTCCTTTTCTTAACAACATGGAATAACTTCTTACCCACCACTGTTTGAAAAGATGAAAGACAGTTGCGGACTTTAGTGAGTAAACTCTTCAGAAATACAAGAAAGAAAATTTACAGGGTCGTGTTTTGGAATAGGATCCAAAAGCTGAGTGGCTTCAATCCATTTTCTTCTATATCACTTCTGGGCTTGAAGTTTTTCAAAGGGAAAATGTCAAGTTGGCATCTGAGTATCTCATTAGCTGTTCATTTCTGCTTTCCTTGCATTGTTTTGCTAACTGCCCATCAAAATTCAGTGTGTAGCTGTAGGCCTGTTGCAAACAATCTGCAGAGAGATCACTCACAAGCACACATTACTTACAGATCAATTGAAAGTATGAAAGATGAAGCAAGGACAGAAAAATACATTTAGTTTCTACCAGTGATTTATTTTAAAATTAGAAAGTAAATCACATTTTTTCTGTAATCTATGAGACACAGGATAATTTTTTTCCTTTAGAATATTGAAAAAATTCAGGCAATACTAACAACTTTGGTTCGAATATTCACTTAATGTATTAATTAGTATACATACATTTTTTCAAAATATAATTTTCCTTATATAAACTTAAAAGGTTAAACAAACCTATGCTATCTATGTAGGAATTTATTTGAGTTCTTAAGTAGATTTTTATCTCTAGAAGATTTGTTCGTATATTTTAAAAATTATATATATGTAGTTATCAATTGGTTGTTTCCTCCCCATTCTATATGTATCATATCTTTTCAAAAAAAATTAAGTCAAGCCTCTAAAAATGTAATACCTAATATTTAGATTTTAAGTTTTAAGGAAAATGCTGAGCTTTTGATATAAATTGTAAATTGTCAGCTATTAAAATTATATTTTCCCAGAAGTATTAAATAAAATATAAAATAAATTTGTTACTTTAAATATCTCTTATAAACTTTGAATTGGACCCCTTTTTAGATTTATGGAAAAGCTGGAGTCAGTCATGCTTACCCACGTCATCTTAAGTGAATGATATCCACATTTCCAGGAACTTCATGAAATTTTATTAATGTTACATCTCTACTTGAAACGAGTCAGTGGCCTCTGTTTCATATCACAAGCATATCTGAAGATGCTGGATGCATGCTTGTGGAATCCTTAAGAAAAAAGAAAAAAGTGATCAATGAAAATTAATACCTTATTCTCCTTTTGAAAGGCAATAAATTATAATTATTAATATAAGACAAGTCAGAATGCAAAGATCATTTAGTTTCTTCTTTTAATTTACTTTTCATAATTGAATCATGTTTTCACACTTCTCTAATTAAACTATGCCTAGAACTTTGCTATTTGCTTACCTATCCAACTTCATGCTCCCTCTCTCTCTTTCTCTCTGCACAGACACATACACACACACTCCAATAATAAAAGCCTCATCAAACTGAAAGCCAATGAAACAAAAATAGCCCAAATAAAATAAAATGCAAAGGAAGGCCACAAAAAAAAGATATACTTCAGTTGGCATTGGTTGGCCAACTACTACTGGTCATGGGGCTTGCCCTGGAGTGTGGTTGATATATTCAATGATATTCTATTGGAGAAAAATGATTTTCAACTTGCTAGTAGTATCAGTTGCAAATAGCTTCTTTGTTAAGGGTTGGACCCCATGTCCAATTGCTCTTCTTAGTGCTAGAACCCTATCTGTCTTGAACCTGAACATGTTCTAAAAGCTGACAAGTTTCTGTGAGATCCTGTATGGTATTAAGACTATTATATCTTGAACACACCACCTCCTTCAGTCATTCACCATCTCTGACTCTTACACTCGATTTTTTTTTTCTGTTTCTTCTACATAGATCCCTGAGCTTTGAGAGAGGATTTGATTGAGACTTCCCAATTCCAGTCAGAACTGAGTGTGCAAAATTTTCTCTCTTTCTGAACATTATCTAGTTTTTGGTCCTTGTGTTCATTATCATCTACTGAAAGAAGTCTCTTCTCTGATGAGATTTGAGTAATGCAGTGATCTATGAGGATAACAATATGTCACTGGTAGTTTTTGCTTAAATTTATTTCTAGTCTTAGGCTCTGGGCCACATTTGCAGTTTTAGCTATGGGTTCTGTCTCATTAAGTAGGCTCTGAAGCTGATTAAAGTGTTGTTGATTGCTTAAGTATCATTTCAACATAGTGGAATTGGGGATTTGTTCACATCTATGGGATCCCATAAAATGTAAGCAGGAGAAATCTTGTCAAAATTCCTTGGAGGACCTTGAGTTTTGGTATGTATAAATATAGACATGCCTGATGATTGAAGATTTGTGGATGTATTGAAAGTAGGACTTTTAGATCCTCTGGAGATGTTGCACTATGGACCTTTTTATTTCTGGAGGAGAGGACAGTGTAACATAAAGAAAAGCTGAGGTGATCCTCTAGAATCACGGTCTGTATGAAACACTACAATTATAACTCTGTCATCTTCAAAGAAAGCAAAGACATCATCTAAACAAACCAAAACATACTGATGGGAAAAAATCAACTGACGGAAGGTTCTAATCCCTGCACTGGGTGTCTGAGGCATGAAGGTTAAGAGTTCAAGACTGCCACCAACAACCACAAGCCTTTGAGCACCATGTAATTATCATATGACAGAACTGTACCTGGTGATTACTCAATGGAGAACAAAAGAACTAGTCTATATCCAATCAATAAAACTAGAAATGTGCCAATGTTTAAGCCCATCATCACTAATATTCTTGTTGCACTTTCTAAGGTTCACACATTCTAAGGAATTGTAAGAAATTAAACCTTGAGATGGGAAGTTAAAAGGTCCCTATTAATAAAAAGTAAAGTTGAAATTGATTCGAAAGTCATTTGCCTTCTAGACATCACTGTCATTTTTATTAACAAAAGTTAGCTGTAAATGATCACTAAAGGGTTGTTATGCACCTTGAGCCAACCAGAAAGGTTGGTATGTCAGAAGGTTGAGGAGTGAAGATGGGAAAGAGTGAATTGAGTATAGACAGTGACAAGAAAGCCACTCGTTCTTCTTTCCATATCATGTTTAGGATCTTCAGTTAGAAATTCCATTTATGATCAGTCAAGTAACAAGGGTGACCTTAAGTAGTTGAATTTTAAACTCATGTTGCGGGTCACTGAGAGGGATATCTTAGTTCATTATTGTCAACTAAACTCTCATGAGATAGGGCAATAAGTCTCACAAGGTGATAATAGGTTTCATTATGTCAAAGCTCATTTCTAGACCTTAAGGGAAACATGAAAATTAGCAAAACATTGTATAGTTTAAATTTTATCTGATGTCTTAGTCTGTTTCTGTTGCTTTAATCCAATCACCAGACTGTGTAATGTGTAAGTAGTGTAACTGTATTTGGCTTATAGTTTTGAAGTCTGGGAAGTCAAAAAGAATGACCCTATGTGGAAGATTGTAAACATGAGTGAGGCATAGATTGGAGGCTGTGGTTGGAACAAATCCGCTTTTGTGATGAGGGCAATGGCTAATTCAAAGGCCCATAGCCTTCAGACTTATACTATTCTTTTTAAAAATTAGTTTTAATACTTATTTGGCTTAACATGCAATCCATCACCTTTGCTATTTTCAACCTCAAACAATACATCCTCTTCCATTTATATTACCCTTCTTATAGTTTCATGGCCTACAAACATACTCACATAGTAGTATGTGAATATATAAATACAAAATATGCTCTATGATAGAAAATATTCAGTCCTTGTCTTGAGATCACCTGATTCAGTTTGCTTAAATTTTTGATTTCCAGTTGTGTTTATCTTCCTGCAAATATCATGTTTTCATTCTTATTTACTGCTGCAAGGAAATGACTTGCTAGTGCATACTATATTTTCCTTATTCATTCATCTGTTAGTGGACATCTAGACTGATTCCATTCTCTGCCTATTGTGACTAACACATCCAAGAAAATGGATGTATAAGTCTTTCAACTTAGAATCCTTTATGAATATAACCGAAAGTTGAATAGCTGGACTATAAGGTTGTTTTTTTTTTTGTTGTTGTTGTTGTTATTTTTGCTGTTGTTTTTGTGGGTATGAGTATGTATAAATTTGGTTTGTGAGCATCTGATGGATTTACACACATATGTACATGCTTTACGCATATGTACAAAGGCCTGAAGAGGACGTTTGGTGTCCTTCTCTGTCACTCTTTATTGTAACAAGGTCTCTCACTCTCCAGTTGTCATATACTTCTGTCTCAACTGCCCTCCCACTATAGTTTTGGTGTTATAGACATGTGAGGACCAACTTACGACTTGGGTGCTAGAATCCAGACTATTAGTCCGTATGCTTACACAGCAAGTACTATTACCCACAGAGCATATCTCCAAGACTTATAAGGTAGTTCTATATTCAGTTTTGTGAGAAACCTCCATTCTGACTTCCATAATGGCTACACAGTTTGATATTCCTGCTGTTATCAAACATGTGCTCTGCTCTTGACATTTCTCCAGCATTTGTTATTTGATTTTGTGATAACAGTCATTTTCACTTCAGTAACATGAGATCCTAAAGTAGTTTGCATCTGTATTTTCATCATGGCTGAGATGCTGGGTCTTTTTAAACATACTTTTTGCCATTTGTGTCCCTTTTTTGGGGAACAGTCTATTCAGTTCATTTGCCAATATGATAGTTGAATAATGTGGTTTTCAATGTTTAGTTCTTACAGTTTTTTATACATCATGAATATTAATTCTCTGACTGATGTATAATTGGGCAAGATATTCTCGCAACCTGTCAGCAGTCTTTCCACACTGGTGAGTGTTTGCTTTGCGCTACAGCTACTTCATTTCATGTATTCCATTTGTCAGTTTTCCAGATGATTTCCTGTGCTACTGGAGTCTTATTTATTTATTAAATGTTTTTTCTTTTATCATGCATTTGTATTTTGCTTCCATGTGTGGTTATGTGAGAGTATCAGATCTTGGAGTTATAGGAAGCTGTCAGCTGCCATGGAGGTGCTGGAATTTGAACACTGGTCCTCTGGAAGAGAGGGCAGTGTCCTTAACCAGTGTGTCATCTCTCCATCCCCACTGGTGAGCCATCTTTCCAACCCCACTACTGGAGAATTGTTTGGAATGTCCTTGCCTATCTTGAAATAATTTGTCTAGCAATTTCAACGTATTAAACCTTACATCAAAGACTTGATCCAAATCAAAATTCCAATCACGTTCTTTAAAGGATGAGGGAAACATACCCAAATTAATTTGGAACTACAAAAGGCAGAACTCAGTTAAAAGTTCAACATAGGAGGCATAACAATACCTAAACTCAAGTTATATTAGAGAGCCATCTTAAGAGAATCATGTAACTTATACAAAAATGGACCCATAGACTTACTGAAGAGAAGAACCCACCAAGAAATATAGCTACAACCAAGTGAGAGTTGTGGAGGTCCTATCGAGCTGATATATGAAGCTCAGCAGTTATATGATGCTTGACCTAAGTGCTGGAAATTGCACTTGGGTCTTCAACAAGAGGAGTATACACTCTTAACTGCTTTGAGTTTCCTCTGCATCTAAAGAGCAACCCAATATACTTTAAAAGCTATCAAAACATGTACTGGGATGAAAAATATTAAAATATTTTATTAATTCTTTTTAAAATTAATTATTTATTTATACTCCAGATTTTATCCCCTCATCTACCCTCTGACTGTTCCACATCCCATAACTCCTCCCCATCCTGTCTCCAAGAGGATGTATTCAGCCTCCACCCCTCACCCCACCTTATCTCTAAACTCACTGGGGCCTCCAGTCTTTTGAGGGTTAGGTGCACCATCTCTGATTGAACACAGACCTGACAGTCCTCTTCTGTATATGTGTTGGGGGCCTTATATCAGCTTGTGTATGCTGTCTTTTTGGTGGTCCAGTGTTTGAGAGATCTCAGGAGTCCAGAATAATTGAGACTGCTGGTTCACCTACAGGGTCACCCTCCTTCTCAGCTTCTTCCAGCTTTTCCCTAATTCAACCACAGGGATCAACAGCTTCTGTTCATTGGTTGGGTGCAAACATCTGCATTTGATTCTTTCAGCTGCTTGTTGGGTCTTCAGTAGGGCAATCATGATAGGTCCCTTTTTGTGAGTGCTCCATAGCCTTAGTAATAGTGTCAGGCCTTGGGACCTCTCCTTGAGCTGGATCCCACTTTGAGCCTGTCACTAGAACTCCTTTTCCTCAGGCTCCTCTCCATTTCCATCCCTGCAGTTCTCTCAGACAGGAACAATTGTGGGTCAGAGTTTTGACTGTGGGATGGCAAACTCCTTCCTCATTTGATGCTATCTTTCTGCTAGAGGTGCGTTCTATAAGTTCCCTCTTCCTACTGTAGGGCATTTCATCTAAGGTCCTTCCCTTTGAATCCTGATAGTCTCTCACCTTCCAGGTCTCTGGTGCATTCTGGAGGCTCTCCCCATCCTCCTACCTCCTAAGGTTGCCTGTTTCCATTCTTTCTGTTGGCCCTCAGGGCTTCAGTCCTTTTCCCTCAACTAATACCAGATCATGTTCTTCCTTTCTCCCCCCATCCCTGTCCACTTTCCCTTCCAGGTCCCTCTGTCCCTCCCCACTTGTGACTGCTTTCTTCTCCATCTCTAGTGGTACTGGGGCATTCTCACTTGGGCCCCCCAGCTTGTTGACCTTTTTGAGTTCTGTAGACTGTATCTTTAGTATTCTGTACTTTTTTGTTTTTCTAATATCCACTTATAAGTGATATATATATATGGAGAAAGGAGATTTGTATATCCCAATATCTACATAAAATCTAATCAACACACAACTTTCTTAAAGGTCCATTTTTTTGACTGTTATAATGACAAAGTACATTGTCAGTTTTCAAGGAGATATTCAGTCCAAGGATTTGGGAATATTTAATTAAACTTATTCTTTATGTGAATACAAAATGTCCTCAGTATTCAAAAAGATAGAAGTCGATTTGGAAGGTAAAAGTAAAATGTGAAACAATTTTGATAATTGTTCTAAAAATTTAATATTTCCCTTATTATATAATTTTATGTATAGCTTTTAGAATTAATCATTTAAAGCAGAAAATCAAAATTTCTGGAGAAAACCATTATTTGGCTTTAATATATCAATTTCTGTTGTGTAAAAACAAAATGAAAAGTTGTTTTATGCATCAAGAATGTCTATTCCATAGAAAATAAGATATGAATTTCAAATATGATATATAATTTCATATATATATATATGTGTGTGTGTGTGTGTGTGTGTGTGTGTGTGTGTATGTGTGTGTGTGTATACATACATAATTTGATGCGGTAAATTTTGTAAAAGTTCAGTTTCAAGTTCTAGGTTGTACAATTTTGATGTTGATGAAGATGAAGGAACAGACTCCAAGTATTTCCTCAAACACAAACTCATAAAAAAACATAAAAACACAGCAAAAATGCAAAACCTCAAAGACACACTAACTTTCAAAATATTGGACTCAAAGAAGAAAGCAATGATACCTAAAAGTAAAGAAACAGCCAAATAAGACCTCTGATTTGTCCAGCTTCTTGCAGATTTTAAGACTGTAGTTAGCAAAAGAACTTGGAGGTTGTCTTGAATTGAGGAAGAAAACCAGTAGCCTGGAGAAGATAAAAAGGCCGGACGTCACAGAAACTCATGCCAGAAAGGGAAAAGCTACAATGGAGAAAACCATGGAAACTGGCAAAGTTCAGTCTTAGATTGGGTATAAGTCAGCTAATGTTTAGGAGGAATCTCTTTGCAGTAGATCATTCAAGAGGACTATAGGCAGATGAGCTGAAGAACATGCAAATCTGAGAGGCAATTTTTGTACATGTTAATCAAAGTAGAAAATCTCATAATTTATAAGTCATTGCATAAAATAGGCTAAGGCTTTGCCCAATGTCAGGTCAAAATTAGCTCTAGATTAAAGTTGTTTTTTTCTTTTAAATCTGCTTGGCAGTGCTTAAAGCAGTACTTGAAAATTTGAATCTATTTCCAAGTAATTCAATCATGGACAGAACAAAGCTCATCAAAAGCTACAGGAGCATGAAAACATTTAGTGTAAACAATGCTTATAGTTTCTGGCATCCACCTAATAAAATTTTAATGTTATTTGAAAGTGTTTTATTAGATCTGTTTGGTATGATTGTATATGTATGTATATGTGTGCTCGAACACATATGTGTGCACCCATGAATGCTTACATGTTTCTGTTTAAGTGTTCAAATGTCAGGCTTCCATAGGGAAGTAGGAATAGGGGTACACCTTTCAGGTATTTTCTTCCTGTGAGCTAACTAAGGTCATCAGGCTTGTGAAACCTGTCAGTACCTATTGAGCCATTTCTCCAGGCTAATTTAGTATACATTAAATTTTTGTCTTAGATTAGTTAATTTTTTGCATCATATACTGCTGTTAATATAGTACCATGAGTAAACTATGAAGCATAAATAGAAAAATAGTCTAAAAATTCTATCACTTTCAGGTATGCCAAATTTTTAAAGTGACGTCTTTAGAGAGCAGAATGTCAGGTGGGAACTATTTCAGACTTCTCAATGTAGTTGAATTTGTTAGATCACGTAGTATAAAGTAATGTTAATTTGTTCAAATATTGCCCATACAATTGATCTTAAACTACTTCAAAAGCAAATGTACTGTTTTTTATATGACTTCCTCTGTACCGATACTTGGACTATTCAGGGCTGATAAAATAATTTTTCTTTTCTTTTGGGGATCTACTCTCACAAAAATTCAAATTCAGTTTCCACCTGGGACTCCATCTTGACATATATACTGAACTGAGTTTTAAAGGGTGATGAGTTAGTATTTTCCTTATTTAATAATTGAATAATTATTATGCACTTTCTACCAACTCTTGCCAGTCACTGTTTCTTATCGTTGGCAAAAAAGGATTGCTTCTTACTCTTCATAATGCCATATTTTTATCAAATCATTGATGTGACCCTTGGTGACCTCTGACCTCCATGTGCACACATGTACACGCACACACACACACACACACACACACACACAATATTTCTTTTGTTCTTTATTTTTAATATAGTATTGTGTCATGGGGCATATTTATGAGTTTTCTTCCCTGGAGAAGGCATGAGAGTCAGTGGCGATGGAAGCGGAAGGGACTAGATTGTGGTAAGTCCCCCTGGTCAATTTGCCTTTAAGCTGAATTGCAAGTGGATAGGAAAAGTTCTCCAAGGCGAAGTAGAAAGTGAAATGGAAAAAAATGCCCTCATGTGACATTCCTTTCATCACTTTTTATTTGTTGAGGTTTCATGTAATTACAATTTGCTTTTACTCCTATATTAAAAAGGGAGAAAGGGACAATATTCAAAGCCCCTCATCTCCCCCAGGAGTACATTCTCTAGTGATTCATACCCAGTGTCTTACAATGATAATATGATTTTCTGTGAATCATCAAATAGACTAGAAACCAGAATGCATAACACTGGGAATTTTCTTCTGAAATGAACATGGGAGCTCATAGTGTTTCCACACATTGTGTAAAAAGCAAATAACCCTAGGATTTTTTTTCATTTCTTATAAAATCTAGAATTTTCTTTTTCTGTTATAGAGGAAGTTAGATTTTCATACTGTTTTGTTTCTTTAGTTAGCTTAGTGTTATTTATACATAGGGCTAAACAGTATCACCAAAGTTAAATCACTACGTTATTGAAAGAAAACAAAACCAAACAAGGTAGCCATGCTTACAATTATGAGCTTCAGTTGAGACAGAGACCCTTTGGAAATTCCTGTCTGGCAAAGACTTTGGTCTTTTAATGTCTACCTTACTTGTTTCCCCATGTTTTGAAGCAAATCTTGATACATTTATGAACACTTATGCAACTTGAACCTTTCAAGCTGAGATAACAGTTCTTGTCATTATATTGAAAATGAGCTTTGGTAGCAGCAGGATTGCTTTCTAGATTGAAGTTGAAGAGTGTCCACTCCTTACATCTTGCTCTTGCTCCCCAGGCTCCCAGTCCTCACAGTTTGCCTCTCACTCCTGTGATGTACTTGGCCCACTGTTTCGATGTGCAGTCTTATCCTAGGAGCTGAACTCAGTGTCAGCAGGTCCCTTTTATGATTCAGCTTTTTTTTGTAAAAGACATGTTGTAGCTTATGATGTTCAACCTTACAAGCAAAAACTATTTTTTGATAAAGGTAAAAATCGAAAGAAAGTGAAAATTCAAACTTAGCAGGTTTTATAGAGATGTAAATGAGGTCTTAATAAGGGATACCTATTTATAGTATTAATAATATTTTGGTATTATGGATTATTTTCATTTTAAATGCTTTGTGCTACATGGGAGTTACTTGTTTTCATCACCACATGCTTGCCAGTGTATTGTTAAACAGAGAGATATTTCCTTATTGTTTCATTTCAGTTCTACACTGAGATTGGACACTATTTTTAGTAGTGGCTTCTGTGATTATTTTCCTGCTTGATCATATGTTCCTTGTTGTTGCCAATGACTTAAAAAAATGTCTCTTGGTTTCTTGGAAACTTGTTCAAATACACATTTTGCATCACATCCCACAAAACAGTATGCTCATTTTTGTTAACAAAATTTTCATAGTGTAAGAATGAAATAGAGGCTTTTCTTCATTAGGAGGGCGCTTTTGTTTTCTCATGAATTCTCTGTTTTATTGTGGAGGCTGATGCTTCTTTAGAGGGAAATTATAGGGTTTTGATGTCACGCCCTCAATGAGACTTTCCAGTTTTAGCAGCTGTCCCCTTGGCACTTTTCCTGGTGTTGACAGTTGGGTAAGAAGACACCCCTGGGTTTTGTGAAGTGCTCCTGCTACAGATGGCAGGCATTTGCTTTTAAAGGGTCTATTTTAACACTGACTTGCTTTTTCACTTTTAAAATATATATATATATATATATATATATATATATATATATATATATATATATGTCTTTTTGAGCATTTTATATAATAAAAATTCTACCACACATACAAAATGAGTGCAAAGTCATTTAATGTGACTCGTGATATATGATATCAAAACTACAGACTTTGAATTCACAGAATCTGCCACTGTAGATCCTATATTTGACTTGCCTGACTGAAAATGAGGCACATTATAAAAAGACTAGAATAAAGCACTTCTAAAGCGTGCCTTGAGTTTTGCTACCAAGTACCAAGTAGATAAATATTTTATTCCATGTAACATAATTTTCCAGGAAACCTTTTAACTGGAGTTAATTGGGAGACCATATTTAATTCTTGTCTTTTGGGAGTAATGTATCAATATGTTTTGTGAAACACAGCTTTTATAAAAATGACTTCAGGAAACGCTAACTTTCACATGCTAATGGTATTATAAGTTTTTAAACAACATTGTATTTAAGTAAGACAACATTTTAAAGGTATGCCTTGCTATCTCAGTATACTCATTGTGAATAACATACTCAAAGACGTACAACAGATCCATGGTGAATTTTGATTTAGCCATCGAAGCTGAAAGATAAGACATACTCTAGTAAGATACATACTGCATGACTTGATTTTCTGCATGGTAGACAGACAAAAGCCAAATTTAACATCCCATTAATTAAATCAATTCCTCTCCCTATAACTCTCCTATATCTATTTCTCTCTCCTTCTCGCTCTTAATTTCCTCTCTAACTGTATCTTTATTTATTAATCATATATCTATCATCTGTGTATCTCCACCTCTACCTCTGTCTAATTCACTTTCTTCCCTCCCTAATAAATCTGGGTTACTGATTCAAGGAACCCAGGTAGTGGAACCTGCTGTATAAGTACTCTATACTTAGCCCTTGATTCTCTTTTTGGTGACCCTGTTCTACGTTTTAGGGCTCTGTGCTCATGACACAGTAATCTTCCATATTTTGTCATCCTATATTTCACATGATGAAATATGTATATTATTTATTTGAATAAGAATGATATTTAGCACTAGAAAATTCATCAGAGCTTTTTAAACAACATGAAAAATTAAGTGTATTCTTTAATCACTCTGTTTGGGGCACAACACTTTGGAAAAACAATTATGAAATATATTCCCTTCATTATTATATCATAAGAATTGATGACCTTTTGCCTATATCGACAATAATAGTATATAATTGTTTCTTAGAAACAAAATCTATCTGTCTCTTATGAGGGCTTCTTTCTAATAAGAGATCTGCTCCCCACTGTTGCTATTGAAAAGCTGGTAGCTGGGTTGAAGAGATGGCTCAGTGGTTAAGAGCACTTACTGCTCTTCCAGAGGTCCTGAGTCCAATTCCCACAACCACATAGTTCACAATCAATTGTAATGGTATCAGATGTCCTCTTTTGGTAGTCTGAAGACAGCTACAGTGTACTCACATATATAACATAAATAAAATCTTTTAAAAAAAATAAGAAAGAAAAGTTGGTAGCTCCACAGTACTGTGATATATGTAGTATACACAACAAACTTGTAGCACGTTTTTGGCTGTGAAGAATCTTTCAGTGTTGTGCCTTAGTAAAAAAAATTATGGTGTGAGAATCACCACTAAAAGTGTATGAACTGAACTGTTCATTACCTCAACTAGTCACGTATCAATGGCAGTGGGGCTCAAGTCTCTAGTTCTTATGTTAGTATTTTAACAGAAAAAACTTTATAAGAGATAAAAATATGTATCTTTGCTGAGAGTTTTCAATGCTGAGGAATGATTAGTAAGAATATTATTCTGTGTTCTGTCCCCATTCCAATAAAGTAGGAGTACAGTATCTAAAAATCTGAGCCTTCCATAAAATGTCCATTTAGTCACTCCTGAAAGTAAACAATGTATCGCTTCATCTCCAGACCAAATAAAATGGAGTTCAATTTTTCATTAAGAAAAATGAACAACTGCCAGGTATGGTGGTGCTCCCATGTAATTGCAATCCCAGCACTCATGTAGTGGAGATATGTGAATGTCTGTGAGTTTGAGGCCAGCCTGATCTACAAAGCAAGTCCAGGACATCCAAGACTCTGTTGCACAGAGAAACCCTTTCTTGACAAAACAAACAAACAAACAAACAAACAACCCTACAGAGATAATTTCTCATGAGAATTGGGCCTGGTCTCATAGATTTTAAAAGTGAAAAAATGTTGGGCCCTGAAATAGAATTTTTCCTAGAAAAACAAAAAGTTGATTGGAAATATCTATCAACTGGGATATGAAAACGGGACTTTTAAGAAATAACATTTAAAATGTCAGCTTCTGTCGCATGAAAGCAGCATGTCTTTCAACACACCTTTAATAGGTTTGAGCAAGAAGAAAGACACATATCATTAGTGTGCTATTTTAACCAAGCCTAAAGCTTTTCAGCCTTTCATTTGGATGAAATCCTAGAGATTTTTGAGATATGTGTCTCCATCTCCTATCCCCAAAGTATAAAACATAACTAAATTAAAATGTCCACCAGTGTGACAAGAAAATATAGTGTGTATTAGAGCCTGGGGACCCCAATGAAAGTGTTAGAGGGAAAGACTGACGGAGCTGAAGGTGATTGCAACCCCATAGGAAGAACAACAGTATCAACTAACCAGATCCCTGAGGGTTCCCAGGGACGAAACCACCAACCAAAGAGCATACATGGGGCCGTCCATGATTCCAGTTACATATGTACCAGAGAACTGTCTTATCTGGTATCAATGGGAGGGGAGGTGCTTGGTCCTGTGGAGACTTGATGTCCCAGAGAAAGTGGATGGTAGAGGGGTGAGATGGGTGTGGTTGGCAAAGGGGAGGGCTGATGGTAAAGGGGAGACTGGGAAGGGGGATAAATTTGAAATGTAAACAAATAAAATGATTAATAAATAAAAATTAAAAGAAGAAACCAGGGTGGACTATACACTACCAGTTATATATAAATTGAAAAATTACCTAGAAACTTATTCTTTTCTTCATTTATGGATATTAGAAAAAATAAATTAAGTAATATTCTACATTCTCAATCTATTGTCTTTATTCAAATTGTCAGAGAAGACTGAAAGATATACCAAAAAAGACTGTATTTCCCCAAATAAATCCGGATATTTGGTAATTGTACCACAAATATAGAATATTTAAACATTACCTGTAGTCTTATTTTTTTTCACTTGTCAATGAAAAGTGCTTTACATATTTCAACTGGCCAGATTCTGTTATGGAGAAATATAAATATCTTTCTTTCCATTATCAGAAAGAATTCTTCTCTTCTATTGTTAGATTCCCTGATGCACTGTGTAATGAGGACGACACTTTCACCCCGGGCATGTATGGGCAGTGGTTGAGAAGAGAGCATCAACAAATCTGTCACGCTGATACCCTTATAGAAGCCATTGATACTGTATAGATTATTATCTATGAACAAGCCCACAAAGATGAAGTGTAGGTTTAATGACAAGCAGGAGATCTTTGAAATGCATGTAGTTGATATCAAATGATTCATTCTTTCATCAATCACCAGGCAGTGCTGAGTCTCCTGCAGCCCAATAACTACTGGGTCTTATTCTTATCAGAGCTTTCAAAGGTAGACCTAACACAAAATAGAGATTTGTTTTTCTTTGTAGCACTGTTATCAACCAGTGACTTCTGCTGGTTTTGAATATACTGAAACTTCTTATTTTAATATACCATGAATTGAATGTTAATGGTAGAAATTGTATGCATAGAGCAATTGCAGAAATCCTCGGAAGCGTGTTCCATTAAAAATAGTACTTTTCTATATTTGGGATAGAAAACCCAATTCTGAATATGAGCAGTAGAATATCAACAGCGTTTTAAAATATAATATTTTATTTAATTTTTTATTTAAAAATATAATAGTTCTGTGAATTTCATATTTTAGTATACATTATAAGTTATCTTCTGAAAAGAAGTACATTTAAGGTAAAAGAAGCTTTTATTATTTATTATTTATTGTATTATTTATAATTATTCATTATCTATCAATTATTGATTATGTTATTTATTATGTATTATTTTTATATTTTATTATTTAATATTTATGATTATTGTGTATATATTCATGAGTGTATGCCAGACACAGTGTGCATGTGTGCTGGTGTCTGTGTCATCTGTGTAGGTCAGGAGACAAATCTTGGAAAATCAGTTACCTCCGTTCATTGTGAGTTGCTGGAATCTAACTCAAGTTGTCTGGCTACTGAGCTCTCTAATCAGCTCCCAGAACTAAGCTTTTAATTGAATGTCTTATTTAGTGGCTGTTGACAAAATAAAGTATCCTATATGGTTTATTCCCATCAAACTATATATCTTTATTAGATATGGTTTTCTTCATATTTATTAAATATTAACCAAGAGACTAAACTTTACTTGGAATATATGTGTGTAATAAAGTTATGAAATTAAATCATAAAAAAGTCTCTACATTTCTAGTAGTTTTGAGGGATTATCCTTAATTAAAGTTTATAAACATGGCAGCTTAGACAACAGAAAGTTACTGTCTCTCAGTTCTCATGTTAGAAACGCAAACTCAAGCTTGAGGGACATAGAGATTTCTTCTGAGGTCTCCCTTTGGGGCATGGAGAAATTAGACTTCTGCCATCACACAGTCTCATTAATCCGTCTACTTGTCCCTAATCTTGTCTCAGAAAGGTACTAGTGCTAGATTAGTGCTGTCTGCTTTGCTCTTTACCCCTTTATTTTATTTTCACTTAACTGTTTATTTAAATACAGACATACATGCATACACTGTCTCTAATATGCTAATAGTCTAAGGGCTCAAAATTTAATATTTTAGAAAGACATTTTTATAGCAATAGCACAGATTACAATTATCTTTCACCCATTTAAAGCATTGTTGTATCCTCTGTTTTATTTAAAAATATTTTCTTCTTACAAATTTTTATGCAATTGTGAAATTGCGTGATCTTATGTGCTGAATTGCAAAAGTAAAATTGACTAGAGAAAGTTTTTGGCATACTTAAATTGAACTATTTTCCCTCAAAAGTAAATAGTACATCTTCCTTAAATTATACTACAGTCATTGTAAAAGCGATTCTATCCAAATCAGTAATTTTTCTTTGCAGTAGCAATAACTGATAAGATTAAGCAATGTAAAAACAAAATTCATTTATGAAAGTAATGCCAGCCACTTATGTAATGACTGAATACATGTGAATAACCCCAGAAGGAATAGAAAGGACACAGAAAAGTAACAACTGTTAAAGAAATTGAGAAAACTACTTAATTTTAAAAAATACTATGAGTCCTTAACTACAAAATGAGGAATGGTATACAATGTTATTTGATAATAATTATGAGCATAGTGATTTTTTAAACCTTATTCTGAAGTGTACATTATCTAATCTATGAAATATTTAAACGTTTATTTTTTTAGGCTAAAGTACTGTTACTAGTTGTTCTATGTACTATTATCCACAATGGTAAAACTTGGCCCCTGAGATATCATGTGACAGAACAGTTTTGCATATGTTAAGATTCCATAACTCTTCCTAAATAAAATAAACTATTGATGTGACTAGCCATAGATTCAACTTAAGAATTACCAAAACATCATTAGAATTAAAAGGTGGCAATAGAAAGAAAAACCTGACAACACATGATAACATCTAGTGTGTTTAATAGCAATGCATAGAACAGTTTAACAGAAACAACACTGGTACACTTTGCATATTACTTATTGTTATAATACAGTAGTCTTGTCAGGGCAGTGTTATTAACCTCAGAGGAATATCTTAATTTTCCAATGTTAGACTTCAATCTTGTCTTGTAGTTTATGTAATGATATTGTTGTAATGGTGGCTAATGTTATAATCAGGAGGGCAAAGTCTGGTCATGTGGAGTGTTCTCATTTCTTTCAGTATAGTTTATACCAGTTACCCACTGTCAGGAACAACAGAGCAATGCCCACAAGCCAGATGTCTTACTGACTGGAGCCATTCAGAAGCAATATGGAGTGACGGCTTAGTAAAATCATGTTGACACAAACATCAGGAGAACGGCTCTTTCATTTTGACTGCTCATTTATTTTTCTTGCCATACCAATGTTTAGTATTAGAAAATCATCTTAATCTTGTAATTTTTCTTGCATATGCTTCCTGCTTTCTGTTTTGTGAGTGTAAATATTATTCCCCAACTCAAACTTTGTATCTACTTAATTTTTATGACTTTCACATGCTTTCTTACCATTGGCACACTTACTTATATTTTTATATTTGAGACCAGATCACACACTGTAGATCATTCTTCCTTGAACTCACTATGTACTCTAGACTATCCTTAAATAACATGCAGTCCTTTTCTCTCAGCTTTTTGAGTATTGGGACTATGTTTTGAAATACCAAATGCACCATTGCCCTTTCCTTAAACTAGACAAATTTAAAACTGTCAAATAATAAAATAAAATAACAGTTACTTAAAAACCTTAAATGTATTATTTAATATATTTTAGATATAGAAAATTGCTATATAAAACTTCTATTTAATTTCCTCTGTTTTCTCCTAACATTCATATTTTTCATAACCATTATACAATGGTAAAAATTATGAAATCAACATTATCTTTACTAAAATCTTTACATGCATTTTGCAAAAATAAAACTAATATCTTTTTTGTTCCCCTTTATTTTCTTTTGTTTGTTTTTTATTTAATTGTTTTTTACAATTCACACTTTATCCTCCTCTCAGTCCACCCTTTGACTGTTCCACATTTCATATCTACTCCCTGATCTGCACAAGGATGTCCCAGCCTCCAACTTCACTCCCACTCCACCAGACTTCCCTACTCCATGGAGACTTAAGTCTCTTGAGGGTTAGATGCTTCTTCTTTGGCTAAGTCCAGATCCAGCACTCTTCTGCTCTATATTTGTTGGGGACCTCATATCATGTGGTGTATGCTGCCTGACAGGTGGATCAGTGTCTGAGAGATCGTGAGGGTCCGTGTAAGTTTAGACTGTTGGTCTTCTTATTGTTTCGCTCTCCTTCTCAGTTTCTTCAGCTTTTCCCTAATTCAACTTCAAGGGTCACCAGCTTCTGTCCATTGGTTGGGCATAAATATCTGCATCAGACTCCTTCAGTTGCTTGTTGGGTCTTCTGGAGGGCAGACATGATAGCCCTCTTTTTGTGAGAACATCATAGCATCAGTAATAGTGTGAGGCCTTGGAACATCCCCTTGAACTGGATCCAAATTTGGGCCTGTTTCTGGACCTCCTTTTCCTCAGACTCTTCTCCATTTTTGTCCCTGCAGTTCTTTCAGACAGGAACAATTCTGGGTCAGAGTTTTTGACTGTTGGATGGCAATTCCATCCTTCCATTTGATGCCCTGTCTTTCTACTGGAGGTAGACTCTACAAGTCCTCGCTAACCACTGTAGGACATTTCATCTAAGGTCTCTCCCTTTGAGTCATGAGCATCTCTCAAATCCCAGGTCTATGGTACATTTTAAAGAGTTGCCATCCCACCTCCAACTTCCCAAGGTTGTCTGTTTTCATTCTTCCTGATGGCCTTCTGGGTTTCAGCCCTGTTCCATGCACCCAATGCCTAATCATGTTTCCCTCTTTCCCTTCCTGTTCCCTTTCTCACTCAGGTCTCTCCCTCCCTCACTCTTTCTATGATTGCTTTCTTCTCCCTCCCAAATTTGATTGAGGTGTCCTGTGACTTACTAACCTTCTTGAGTTTTGTGGATTGTATCCTGGGTATTCTGTACTTTTTTTTGGCTAATATTCACTTATTAGTAAGTACATACCATGCACGTCCTATGTGGTTCATTTATGCTATGGAGTACTACTCAGCTTTTAAGGACAAGGACATCATGAGTTTTTCCGGCAAGTGGATGGAACTAGAAAATATCATCCTGAGTAAGATAACCAATAGCTTTTCTTAAATAAGCCTTCAACAATTTTTTTGGATTTATGTATGTACATTTCAAGTGAGATTACTTAAAGTATTCAAGCAATTGCAAATGTAGCAACAAACCTTTTGAAATAGCTACACTGAAAAACATAAACCAGTATTTTAGCTCCAATGAAAATAAGATATCAGTAGTATTAACATAATCTATCTTATCAAGAAATGAAGATAATATAGAATATAAAGCTCCAGAATGACTAGATAAAGGAAGGGTTTTAGAAATCTGTGATAAAAGAAATGCATGCAGTTGAGTGCCTCCATACATTCTTTGAAAGACAAAACAGAAAACTGGTGTCATGTAAACAATAGATTCAATATCCTACACAAAATAGCTTCATATCAATATAACCAATACACAAAAGTATATTTCTAATACATTTAAGAATTATTGAAGGAATATTTATTCAATGTTTTATGACTTATGTTTGGTTGATTAAAATTTTAAAAGTCTATTGAATTACCTTAAGGATGAATTAAAGAAATAATAACATTCTAATGGGTGCATAAATATTGACATATATCACCACTTATGATAAAAATAGCAGTAGTTTCACTTGAAATATACGTGCATAAATCTAAAAATTTTGGATCCTCATCCTCAATCAGGCACAGAAGTGATGGGCTAGGGAGATTTAGGGGCGACCAGGAAAGGGAGTAAGTAACATTTGAAATGTAAATAAAGAAAATATCCAGAAAAACAAAAACAAAAACAAAAGAAAAATCTCCTAAGATGTTGCCACCTTTTTGTCATACTGAGGTATGTCACCACAGAAGAAGTAAACTAGTCATCAATAGTGCTCTTAAACTTTTTATTGTATCTTTACTATATGATAATAAAATATCATATCATTAATATAATGTTTACAAGAAAATCTCTTAGTTTGAAAGAATTACATCGACTAGTTCAGGGATATTGAACTATCACCTTTGCCCTCCTTATTGCCTCAATGCTAATTTTTTATGTGTGTTGGCCCAAATAATATTACTATTATTATTAATATCTATATATTCATTAACTCTATTCATTCAGCAACTAAACTCAATCAACCTATTTATAACTTCAGCATCTTAGTGGTCATTTTAAAAGTAGTATTGCATATGTTAAGAATGAATTTATCAATTTTAAATATCCACATTTACTTCCAAATAGCATATGGGTACCTCCCTGTACCATTTCTCAAAATCTCCAATCAGATTATCATCCAGTCTGTTCTCTTGTATGTGTCATTATTAAGAGCAGCTATCAATAATTATCTTAGAAAAGTTGTGGCAGCATATACAACATAATGTGGGCCAATACTGACACTGAACTAACAAGAAGGAACAGCTAGCAGGGTATAAGGCAAACTTTACTGTATTTTCTTTTCACCCAAACTTACTGCACAGCTTGATACAGCCTAAAGACTAATGTAATCACATAGGGTTCAGTGCTAAGACTGATGATTACAAATATTCACTGGTTCATAACAGAGTAATTCTTGTAGTTGCAAATCAGCAGGCACAAATTCAAAGAGGGGGAATCCAGAAAGTGTTCATTGCATGTGAGGATGTGTCCTGAGCCTTCAGTATAACCGTAGGGAATAAGGCAGGAGAACATGACTTCATTTCTGAAATTTATATTTAAGCAGGAGATTAATGTAATAATATAGACACTTCTCAACTTACAACAAGGTTGAATCTGAGAATCTAGTGCATGTTGAATGTACTTAAATGAAAAGATGCATTTAATATACTTAGCTTCTGGGAGCATCTTAGTTCAGCAAAGGCCATGTTTGTTATTTACCCTCACAATCATTAGGCTCACAGCAATCTTCCACACACTGTAGTTGCCAAGCAGTGAAAGAGAACAGCTGCCTCCCTACTGCACGCCTTAAGAAAGAACTAATTAAAAAATATTCTCTACTGTGTGGATATTGTTTCTATAAATAGTCTTTTCAGGCACATGAAGTCAAGCCACTGTAAGTTAGAAATTATCTTCTTAAAATTATTTTCATTCCATATATTCTTTGCTACTAAGTGAACAAAGGAGATCTGTGTATTAAGTGCATTATATCCCATAATATTCTATCAAAAGTAAAGAGAAGTGATAATTCTCAGTGAGAATAGAATTTCTCTTAGTAACATTTGCACTGAGCAGTAAAGCAGTGGTTCTCAGGAAGAGAGTTGGCCCTCCATGGGAAAACAGAAGATTATTTTGTTATCATATCTGAGAAATATGACCGTGCAGAAAATAGAGATGGTAAAGGACCTCAGACTTCATCCTCCAACGTATTACTTGACTCAAAATATCCATTACTTTGAGAAGAACTTAAGAGAACAAAAATATGCATTAGAATATACATTCTCTGTAGTTATAGATTCCATGATCATTTGGTCAAGTGAATAGCATTCACAAAGATTTTATAACACCCAGACAAGGATACAGCCATGAATTAAGAGAAGGCTTGTGTAGACAAAAGGGTTGTTATTCTTTCTTTTTTTTTTTCAATTTTGAAGTATACGGTGATTCCCATCACTTAGAAATGGATGGAAGTATACAAGAAAAAAATGATTTGTACTAAGTTATTCTCAGGATACGAAAAAGAAAGTAGCTATTATTTTGATTACTTTGATGAAAATCAGACTATATATAACATCAAACCTGACCTTCTGCTTGGAAAGCGACAGATCAGGAAAAGTAAGTGACCTACTGAAAGACCAACGCTGTTATCAAATAGTTGTGTGATGCTGGCCACATGGTAGCTGCCCAATTCAGAGATTGATCAAACAGACTTGGTCAAACTAAAATCCCAAAAGTAGAAGGCAGAAAAACGTTTTATGATCAGAGAGGTCTTTGCTCCTTAGTTTTCACTGTGAATGATTACTTTCATTACTCTTTATAAAAATTTGTTGTTGTTGTTTTGTTTTATTTTGCCTTTTGCTTGTGGTGTGTGTGTGTGTGTTTGTATTTTGTTATTGTTTGGTTTGTCTTAGGGCAGAATGGGACTTTGGTGTGCACAGCATTTTTGTGTTTATAAGCAACTAAGTGAGTCAGTGCTCTGATAACTAACATTGATATCACAGTTGAAGGGTATTATGTTGCTTTGAGTGACGGCTTTGTACTATTCACAGGGAATACACAGATGCCAGCCCTATCTTATCTGTATCCTCACTTTGGCTATGATAAGTGCCATATACTCTTTAAAATATTTCCTATGAGCTGTACTTTTTTAACTTTTAGGAGTTAGACAGAAGAAGAGAAAATAAGAAAGAATACTATATTTATTAAATACATATTTTGTATATGACAGAATCAGAGGGAAGTGTTTTGCCTTATTCTATTCAGCTTCCCAAATAGCCTTATTTTCTATGAGAGAAAATAGGCTCTGCTTGTCCAGATTTATCATTGAGAAGCTGGAGTTAGTATTTGATGTCATTATTTCTTATATCCAAACTTCTATTATACCATACTCCCTTTTAGAATATTGTTTGTTCTTCAATGGGTTCTACCTTCCAGCCTCATTTTACTCTTTAGAAGCTGCTGGAAAGATCCAACTTGATTACCTAATTCTACACCCTGCTTCTCATATATGATTGTTCACCATTCAGTGTCTCCAAAGCATGTAACCAATGGTTGTATAAGATCACAGTGTTGCACATTCTGTAAGACAAAAATAACAATACCACTATGGAGCTACTGAAAGAACATGGATTAGTATAAGACAGAATTATAAGTACTAGCAGGAACCTAGACTTTATAGAACCACGTGAATAGGGCACACCTAGAAAATAGACAGGAAAGCAAAGAGAAGAGATGATTCCATTCATTACTTGACCTAAATTATTTATAAGAGCTATATCATGAATTTTTAGGTAAAAAATCAGATTCATCATAATACCAGCTCAAGCAAACATAAAAGTTTTTCTCTAAAATATTAAAATTTTATTAATGATAGAATACTCTTAAAAAATAGATCACTAGAAGTACAAATGCACTTGGGAATGTTTTTTCTTAGTAATGCTGTTTGAGGTTTATCTTTATAAATCAAACGTTCACCCGCCCTGTAACCAAGTTAATAACATGCTTTGAGGCCATTAGAACTATGTAATCAATCTGCTTACATGCTGTGTTCACCACCTATTCAAAATTAGCTAATCTTTAAGGAAACATTGTAATTTGTCTTTCTATTTGTTGGCTTCCTGATGTACCATGCTCATTATTTCTTAGTAACCCATTCATGCACCTGATCCAGAACCAGATATGTGTGTGGATAGTATGGTAGATAGATCTATGACCATTCACTGAAAATAACAAGGCATTGAAAACTAAACACCACAAACAACAATAACAATAGAAAAATGACAAAATATGTGGTTATAGATTGATAATATCTGATTTTGGCTTTGTGCTTGTTCTTAATCAATAGATCCCCAAACACATATCCTCCCATAATGGAGTGAGATAAAAAATTCCTTCCTTTTTTGTACTGGGTTTTTCAGTGGGTAGAGAGAAAGGCAGCTGTTTAAAGAGATCAGAGCATAAAATGTTAGAACTCTTCTAAGCAAATCAGGCTCACTTTTGGGTTACAGATACCAGGGGTCAATTATTTTCATTTGCATTTTACCAAAGACTAAAATAATAGATGTAAACAGAAAGGGCTGGGACTTTTTATTATTTAATTTCAATTCATCTTTACAACTCATCTGCCTTGGAATTATCCTTGAATGACAAATAAAGAAAACAAGTCTTGAACCATGGAGACTGAGTAGATCCCTCTCAGTAGGATATAAATATCACTGCACTCCCCAGCAGACCACCTAAATGAAGGAACTTGATGTTCTTGTTTTACCTTTATATTAATTTAAAGTATAAAATAATTGATTTCATGATAACATTTTCAAAAATAGCCACACACACTGGCAGGCACACAGGCACATAGGCGCACACATAAGTATATATAAAATATATTACACACACACATACATACACACACACACATATATATGTATATATATATATAATACACATATATATGTTATAATTTACACATATATATATAATATACACATACACATAGAGCTATATGATTGTATTTTTTTCTATCTTAGTCAATTGACTACACTGTGTGTGTGTGTGTGTGTGTGTGTGTGTGTGTGTGCATGTTTGCTTAAATTTAAGTGTAGAGCCGGCCTATTAGAGATCAGGTGCCATATTGTCTTTTGGGGTTTGGCTTATTCCACTTAGCATAATGTTATCTAATTCCATCCATTTATCTACAAAGGGCCTAAATTAATTCTTGGCTACAGCTAAGTAATTTCTAATATGTAAATGTATGACATACCACGTCACCCTTAATGACTATTTAAGCTGGGTCCATATATTTGTCACTGTGAAGATCGCATCAGTAAACATGAGTGTCAAAGATCAGACAGCTAGACATCAGTTTAACAAGGCAGAACTGTCTGGTCTGTGTGAAATTTCCTCCTAGGCCTAACAGTAGACTTACATTCCTCTTCAGCACTTAGAGTTTGCTGCAGGGTGCAATTCAGTTCTGTAGTTCTGTGCTTTGTAGCTGAGACTTGATTTGGGTTTGCTACACACAAGTTAACTCTAGATGTTTAATGGAAGAGTTCTGAGAACCATCTGTCCCTTAGTCAGCAAAACCAAACCAACCATGTCATTTTTTTGCTTATGAAACTTGTTTTGATATTGTCAGAGACCTGCAGGGCAAACCTAAGAGTCCAATCAGCTGCTTAAACTGGAAGCTTGAAATCAGTAAATATGACTGGAAGTAAAATCTAAAATCAGGCTGTCATGACAAATACTTAAGAAACACACTTTTTTACAAAGCTGGGTCGCTGACTATCCTTCTCTAATCTCTGTTTAATAACAAATCCAGTAAAGGAATCCACATGTGCTTCAACTTAGTAAAAGCAACATTCTCACTTAAATTCTCATCTGAATGCAGTCCTTCTAGGGACATTCAGCACTCAAATGTAAATATACTCAATTCATATGTAAATACTCTTACATAGGGTCCCCTGCTATTCATGTTAAACATATTAATTTCCATTAAATATACACTTGTCTAAAAGACAACACCCAGTATAAATTATGAGCAGTGTTCCTAACCAAATGCCACATATGCAACAAAAGACTAATCTTTTATGGCTTTTCTATTTGTGTTTTATACATTCACACATTGTGTGGGGTGTGTGTGTGTGTGTAGTGTGTTGTGTGTTTAGAGTGAGAGAAGTATTATAGAACAACTTTGTGAACTCAAATCATTTTTGTTCTCGATATGGGTTCCAGGGATCAAATTCAGGTCATCAGACATGATTGTAAGTGCCTTTACCCACTGAAACATCTGTCTCTTACTCCGGACTTATGAAATTTTACATGGATTCTGCAAATTTACTCTACTCAAACAGGAAACATCCTTCAAAACCTTGCTGTGTTTATAAAAATTTTGAGGCATTTGCGATACAACTCTGGTTAAGAGCATATACTTCTCTTGCAGCTGACTATAGGCTATAACTTCAAATCTAGATAATTTGACATCCTCCTCCAGTATCTCACACACAGACACAAACATACACACACAAATGCACACACATACACACACACATACACACACATACACAAGTACTCATGCACATGATTGCACACAGACATTCACACAGCCTCACACATAATTTAGTATATATATATATATATAATTATATATACTAAATTAATATATATATATACATACACATATACATACATATGCATATGTATATTATATGTATCTTCCTTAGCAGATAAGTCAAAAGTACTAACCATTTACCCACCATTCAGTGTGGCATGTTTAGATATGTTCTGTGGATACTATTTTCCAAAATTTCCTATGTAGACACTTACAAGAGTCATAGTATTAAAAAGTGTGGCTTATGGGGATTGACTTACCAGATCCATCCTCATAAACAAATTTGTGCCTTAACAAGGAGACTCCTCCAGAGACTTCTCCATCCTTTGTGGACACATAGAACAAAGCAAAACTTCCATCTTAGATAGAGAGAAGATTCCTCATCAGGCACCATATTTACCAGCGTTTTCATCTTGAAACTCCTTAAATTCATAGCTGGAACAAATACATTTATATTATTTGTGGTAGCTTATTCTAGTATTTAGCTGTATCACACAGAATACACCAAGAAATTTTTAAAATCAAAGATTAAACACTAAGTTTACAAAATTGAGTCAAGCATTTGAATGCAAATTCCTGTTCTGTTAGCTAACAAGACCTCATGCAGGGGAAAAACAGAATGTGCCCATATGTAACACTGTGGAATACAGCAAGGAGTTCAAGAAGGGAAAACGGGTGAAGTGTTTTCTTGCTTGAGTGAAATTGTATTTTAAGCTCCTATTTCTACTTTTGATAGTCTGGAAGTACTATTTCTGATAAGGGAACAGCCTGAACCAGCTGTTGCAATACTAAATCTTCCTCCCTAAAAATATCCACTTCACTTATACTGCCATACTGCTCACAAATACAGAATCAGCAGCTTTCCCAAGTTGTTCATCTAGAAAACTACTAAAAAAGAGTGGAAGGGACATTCTGTTATGTTCAAATGTGTTGATTTATATTCTGGATTTATAATAATTTTTTTCCTAGTGTCTTACTCCATTATGAAAGAAAAATTATAATAATTGTGAAAATGCTTTAAAAACAAAATGTAGTTGTAGGATTCATTATTCCTTTATTTCTAAAGCTTTCTATTGTCACTATGTTTCATTTTCATTACATAAAATAATGTACAAATTATTGATAAATTCTATAATTTTCCTGGGAAAATTTAGTTCCCTGGAGTGGATTTCAATCAAACCTCCCCCCCCCCAAATATTTGTTCTTTCTATTATACATGCATTGAATGCTACATTTATGAAAAGATTTCTTCCGTGGTAAATTAGACATAAAACCAAGGACTTTGTATTCTCATACAACCTAATACTGAGCATATCAAAGGTATTACAAGCATTTAAACTGTTCATAGCACCAGTTTTATAGAACCTGACACTGTAGATTTCTATAACTCAAAATAGTAATTCATTTGCTATTTAGCACACTTTCGAATTAGAGTTATAATTATGAAATGAGATATCAGAGCACAACTGTATAGTAATATATTGAAAATAAAATAGTTGTTAAAGTTTTATTGGCTTTAGCTGGAAGCTTACATATGTTAGAGGCAATCATTTGTATGACAATTTCCACTATTATTATCATCATTTCGTCGGGATAGTTAATCACTAACTTCCCTTGACACTGCCATCATGTTCTATTGTTTCCATATATAAAGACTAAAAAATATAAATATATAAGAATATATGAAGTGTTCACATACTATCATTAGCAATGAGGTAGCAAGAAATATACTATTACAAAAGACATACCCGTTAGAGTTGTAAAAATAACTTTTATTTGCCAGATATAATTGTCATCTCAAGGGTTTACTACTGAATAAGTTCACCCTTTCTAAGTATTTCTGAACAGTAGCTAGCTGGTACAACTCAGCTCAAAACTCCTCTCCAAGTTGACTGATTCAAACTTGCTTCTCTCAGCTTTTTGTTGAATTTCTGCTTGCCCTCTTACTAACTTTGGCAATATGTTCGTTCTAATCTTCTGGATACTTCTCACTCTCTGGCTTGCTTTGTCTTAACCTGTATCCAGCTTGTTTTCTCTGCAAGCTCTGTAAAATTGTCTTAGTAAAAACTGATGCTTACTGCTCTGTCTCCTCTCTCTCCTCTCTCCCCTCTCTCTCCTCTCTCTCCTCTCTCCCCTCTCTCCCCTCTCTCTCCTCTCTCTCCTCTCTCCCCTCTCTCCCCTCTCTCCCCTCTCCCCCCCCTCTCTCTCTCTCTCCTCTCTCTCTCTCATACTTTTGTACTGCACTCTATTAGCCTCAGATTACTATCTGATCTCATGTAATTTGGGCATATCATATCTCATTCACTCTGTTAAATCGTTCTCTGATTCATCACTGTGACTGCCCCTCAACTAGTTGCCATCTTGAAACATGGCTCCTTCTTTCTACAAACTAACTTCACCTTCATTGTTTGAGATGAAAGGTGTATACTACAGGCATGTAGTATTCCAGCAAGAGAGATTAAAGTTCTGTTGTATGTCTGCATTCTAGGTGGATCACACAGACATAGAAGATCTTTGGATGTGATCCTTTGCGATAGCAGCTATGTTCCTGGATTAAAATTCATCTACAGTTTCCAATCATATTATCCTCATAAATTCACCTTAGTCTATTACTGAAATTGAATGTAGATGACTGTACTCCCTATTGCTTTGTGTATGCATTCAAAAATTAATTAGCTCAAAAGAAATATAGAAATATAGAAAGTAACCTTTTCCAGACAGTTGTGTGATACAGATATAGTTTCATGTTGTATTATGTTAACGTTCTGATATTAGACAAATTTTTCTTCAGCTTCTTCATCTCAAAATTGAGCCTAATTAATATAGTTATAGTTATTGTAGGATGATCTTTTAAACAAAGAAAAACTTGTCACTGCTCAACAATCAAGCAGACTCTGCCTAACATAATTGCTGAATAAAATGAATTACAGAGGTGATACAGGTTGGACTGCTCTGGCCTATTAGTGAGTGATGATAAGAAAAACATTACCATGTAAATTACTTGATATGTTTTCAGGAATATAGAAGTATGGTTTCATGTAGAAGGGGCATATAACTAAATATCAGAAGAATGTGCTCGTCAAATTTCTCTTTTCGTCAAATAGAAATCCTCACAGGGTTATTGACTTTGATCTTAACTCATGAAATAAGATGAAAATGAAATAGAATAAGTGCTACAAGGGAACGAATGCTTGGACAGAGATGGCTTGTCATCAACCTGAAGAGCCAATCTGATTTCCATGACCCATGTCATGTTGGAAGACAGGAGCAAACACTCACAAGTATTTGGTTTCCACATCCTTTCTGTGGATGCATTAAATATAATAAATAAGTACATAAATAAATAAATGAATGAATGAATAAATGAGAGGAAGCTGAGGTCCACATGGCTAATAGTTTTTTCTTTATCTCTATTAATTTTTAGCTTGTTTGATAAGATACCTTGTTTGGTATCCTGCTAGACTGAAAATTATACCTCATTCTAAGCTGAAGATGTTTCAAATATTGCACTGCATTTTTAGTGACTAACATATTAGAAATATAAGTTTAGTTTTACCATAGAACCAAATATGATAATATCTTACTTCAAACACAATTTTATTTACTCAACAGTGGATTTAAATATGATGGCTAATATTAAATCTTCTTTCTCATTCTGTGAAATGATTGAAGTACTCAGTGCTCACTTATGGATAGTCTCTGAGACCTAAACAAGTACAGTCATGAATTCTAGCAATAGAATAATAAAGTAATTAGGTGACTTGAATAGTGACATAAAAGGAAAACCTCATTGATACAGCCAGATATTTAATCTGAGCAAAAGGCACATTTAATTCCAAATTAATAAAGACACTTTTATTCATTTTTTATACATTCAGTGTTTTTTCTCTTAGTGAGTAAATATCTTATCACATATATATTTTGTTACTCCTGAGCATCTCATCCTGGTGCTGCTTTCATGTTGATAATCTACAGATAGTAGCAATCAAGCAGACATCTTTAATGTGTTCGTGTGGTAGTTAAGTTTGGCATAGCTTTTCCTGGTGTCTTATTTTACTACATAACTGAGTTTTGAGTCTGAAAATGGGATTTGGGGATTAATGGCACCATTAGGATACTAGGTACATGAGGAAGAAAAAGAGATTTTGTGATCCAGAAACAAACTTTTTGTTTGAAATGATTTTTGAACTTGTTCAGATGTATGACCCAGACAAATTTTCTCCCACTTGTCAAGAACTGTTAGTTACTGGCACGTGAATGTGTGCTCCAGTTAATGCCATTTTATTCTGACTTTGTGATCATCAGTATTCAATGCTCTATTGCTCACTTAAAAATTCAGACATCTCTTTTTTTCAGTTAGTTTCCATTATGTACTTTTATAATTTTGAAGGGTTATTAAATTGATTAAGTATTTAATATGCATACATAAGATAATATTTTAATATGTAGATTACAACCAATAAAACCATTTGTGTAGTTACCATGATGCTTATTGTGAGAATTAAATTTATCTAATATATTTTTAGAGGTACAAATTCACTAGTCTTCAACCACTCTTAGCCTGCTAATATTGCACATACATAATTGATAACTTTTAATTTGGTTTTTCCTCAGAGATTAGGTTTTTCCATTCCTGGTACTCAAGAAATTCCAAAGAAGGCCGCTAGCTCTAGTTACCACATATTAAGCTGTCCAAAGATGGACATCATTCTCTTGTCTCATGTTTTAAAGTCCTTTTAGTAATATTTTGGTATTTTAATCACATCTAAGTAGAAAAGCTATACTTTGACATCATAATTTATTATTGGAATATCATCTTAACGGATATGTATTCTGCAAATGGAGCAGCTTCATGGTTAGGACAAATTCTTCTAGGGGAGTTTTACAGAGTGGAGTTGGTTTTTTAAATAAAAACTTGTTTTCATACCTAACTCTCCTTCCTTCAAGGTACATCTCATTAACCTTACTTGGGTAAAAGAGGATACACTAATTTGTCTCCTGATCCTTTATATCATTTGACTGAAGGACTTATTGCAATAATTTTTTTAACTTTTTAATTGGATCTACATCATATACCCCAATCCTACTCATCTCCTCATTCCTTCATACCCACCTTCTGTCCTTGCAACATTCCTTCTCAAAGAAAAAAAATCTCATTGTGAAAGATGTAGTGTGTTACATTGTGTCCCATAGTCTATCCTTCTGTCCACACGTCTTTACTTGCAGATGTTCATTGCAATGAGTCAATGGTCTGGGTCAAGGCCTCTGGCTTCTGCAGCATCAGTACTGGCTTCTCACTGGAACTCCTCCTGGGTATCCTGTTGTTTAACCAGAAACTCTTATACATTGTCATGGTGTTAATGGTTCACTGGATAAGTCTAACATTGCATATTTATATTTCATGATTACAAAATTATTCCAAGAAAGACTGGTGATCACTTTAGTGTTTCACATAGAAGCTGATCATTTTGATTTTGTAAATTTGCTTCTTTTAAAAAAGTATTAGGGTCCCACCATAATATTACAAATGATAACCAAAACATCAACAATAGCTTTTAATATATGGCGGTGTTTGTGACATCACAGCAAACAACTCAAAAAGGGACAAACCATTCCTGCCACAGGGCTTTCTGCTTGTTAGCCTTCTGTTTGGTGCCTTTGGAGGAGCATTGTTGGCCTATTATAAGATTATACTGTTTTAACAGTTTTTGTTTTGTACTTGTCATAAGAAATGTGTATGTAAAGAATTTTTTGAAGATTATTACAAAAATAAATAAATACAAACCCAAAATATACTTATTATAAAACAATATAAATTAGAAGGTAAGTCATAATATATATGCAAGGAACCAGTAGGATAAAAACAACGGAGAAAATATACAAATTTTAAATAAAATGAAATAAAAATTGAAAATGAAAAATAGGATAAAATTATAAACAAATGGTAAGGCCCTGAAATGACATATTGGGACAAGTGACTTCCAAATATACCCTTAAGATTATTTTTTGTTGCTCATCTATTGCTGGACATAGCCTGTCTACCTTATTTTATTTTTTCATTAATTTGCTTATTTTCTTAAGATGGATAAAGCTTCTCTCAAGATGACTGGGCAAGGTACAGATATATAAGTATAGTAGAATGTTATTAGGAAACACACACACACACACACACACACACACACACACACACACAGGTAGTATTTGGTTTTATCCTTAGCCTAGTCTCAGGTTCTTGGTCTTCCCAAGCAGTGTCAGGAATGGCTTCCATCTCATGGAGTGGGCCTTAAGTCTAAATTGATATTGGCTGGTTACTTCCACAAGCTTTGTGTCACCATTGCATCAGAATATCTTGCAGACAGGACACCACTATAGTTCAAAGGGTTTGTAGCTAGGTTGCTGTTTATGTTTCTCCTTTAGTGACATGCAGTGTGGCTTCCTATACTAAACATACTAGAATGTAGTGGTGAAGGATTAATGTTTCACTAGCTCGACTTCTCTATGTTCATTGAGGCATGTAAGTGTTGTCTTCACCAACAGGGCCGTCTTGTCAGTTTGTGAAGAGCATCCTACAGTACTGATCATACCTTGGGGTTAACAACTCATTTAGATGTTAACCTATCATGATACTAGGAGATTCAGTTGATAATAAGATGTTGTCTGTTGGGACTCTTTTTCCTCATTATTTGGTGATTTTATTTAGATCTCCTTCATATATATGTATGTTTTAGGAAGCTTCTAATGTTTTAGATTTCAGTAATACCCAACAAATGGCCTTTAACTCTGTCTCTCCTTGTATTTCTTCACTCCCCTCCTCTTCTCTTCCATTCCACATGCAATCCTCCTATTCCTCTAAACACCACCCCCAACCCCTGCATGTACTCATAACTATCTATTTCCAGTGGTTCTCAGTCAATGTGTCACAGCCCCATTGTGAGTCAAGCAACCCTTTAAGGGGTCACATATCACATATCCTGAATATCAGGTACTTTGGTTACAATTCAAAACAGTAGCACAGGTACAGTTATAAAGTAGCAATAAAATAATTTTATTGTTGGAAGTCTCTATAATGTGAGGAACCGTATTAAAGAGTCATGCATTAGAAATGTTGAGAAACATTGATATATTCTGTTTTCCTTCCTATGGAGATCTGTCCCTCTTACTTACCCTAGATATAACTTCTTTGTTTCTATGAATCGTATCTCCATTATCCTTTACTTAATAGCTAGTCTCTACACATAAGTGAGTATATAACATTAGTCTTAGTGGGTCTGGCTTATCTCTATCAGAATGATTTTGTTTTATAGTTCCAGTCATTTACTTGAGAATATCATGATTTCCTGTTTGTAAACAGCTAAGTATTACTTCATTTGAGGAACATCTATATTGTTTCCAGTTTCTGGATATTATGAAGGCTTATTGGATTTTCCCCAAGGCTGTTTCTTCATCTAATGGGATGATCATGTTGTTTTTTATATGGAAGATTACATTTATCAATTTGCACATGTTGAACCACTCCTCCATCTCTGCATCTCTGAGATGAATCCTATTAAATCTTGGTAAATGATCTTTTTTGATGTGTCCTTGTATTTGGTTTTCAATTATTTTATAGAGAATTTTTGCATGTATCTTCATAAGCAAAGCTGGTATATAAATCTTTTTCCTTGCTGAGTCTTTTTTGTTTTGTTTTTGTTTTCTTATCAGGCCTCATAAAACGAATTGGGCAATGTTATTTCTGATTCTATTTTGTGAAATAATTTGAACAAGGAGTAGCATTGACTCTTCTTTGAAAGCCTAGTAGAATTATATGCTCAAATCAGCTGACTCTTTGCTTTTTATGGTTTGTAGACATTTAAAGAGTGTTACTATTTCACTAGGGGTATTATGTCTGTGTAAATGGCTTATCTCATCTTGATCCAACTTTGCTAAGTGGTATGTATTAAGAAAATTATGTGTTTTATATTTTCCAGTTTTGTGGAGTACAAATTTTTAGGGTATGCCCTTATGGTAGTCTGGATTTGGGGGGATCTGTGTTTACTACCCTGCTTTCATCTATAATTCTGTTAATTTGGATACTTTCTCCTCATATTTTAGTTAATTTAGATGTTTTAAGCTTATTGATTTTCACATAGAACCAACACTGTTTCACTGATATTTTTGCTTTGTTTTTGTTTGTTTCTATGTTATTGATTTCAGACAAAAGTTCGAATATTTCTTGCCATCCACTATTTATAAGTGTGATTGTTTCATTTGTTCTAGGACCTTTATGTGTGCTGTCAAGCTACTAGTATGAGATCCACACCCCCTTGTTTTAGTGCTATGAACTCGTCTCTTAGAACTGCTTTCAATGTGTCCCAAAAGTCTGGTTATGATTTATATTCATTTTCATTATAGAAATTATTTAATTTCTTAATTTATATGTTGACCCATTTTTTTCCTTCAGTAATGCGCTGTTAAGTTTCTATGAGGTTGCAAACTTTCTGTTGTTTTTGTTGTTGTTAATATCCAATTTTAATTTGTAATTATCAAAGAGGATAGAGGGCATTATTTCAGTTTTCCTGTATATTTTGAAAAGTGTTTTGTGTCCTATTACATTGTCAATTTTGGAAGTTCCATGAGTTTTTGAGGAGAACACATATTCCTTTGTGTTTGAGAGAAATGTTCTGTATATATCTTTTAGGTCCCTACATTTTATAGTGTCATTTAATTCAGGCATTTCTCTGTTTAGTTTTTGTCTAAATTTCTTGTCTATTGGTAAGTGTCTAGTATTAAAGTCTCCCACTAACAGTATATGTGGGTCAATATTTGACTTCACTGTTGTAGTGTTTGCAAACATGAATGTTTGTGACCTTGGGTTTGCGGCATAGATATTAAGAATTGCAATTGGTAGATTTTTCCCTTATTATATATATGTACATATCTATTTCTACAGTGGTAGATTTCCATATGACTTTTTGGAAAAACCTTTTGTATTATCTATCTCAATTTATCCCTTCTACTCTACTTTCTCTTTCTTTACTCTAATTTGTCTATAAACCCATAATATGAGGTCATAAAATTCCTAAGGTCCTATGGTGAACAGCTTTCAAGGGATGGGAGAATTAATGTTCTGATACAATTGCAAACTCTTGCCATGGTTCTGAGAGAAGTTCAGAAACAAGAGGGAATTTAGAGTTCTGAGTGTTTCCAGAAAGCAGAATTGGTAAATACAAAGTTTCTTTTTAAAGCATTCTGATTATTCTCTGGGATGCAACATGCTTACAACCTTCTATCATGAACTAAGCTCCTTTATATGTAAGATTCAAGAAAGTCCAAACAATGTAGCTTGCTTTTAAATTTTCTTTTAATCTTTTCTTTGCGTTTGTGTTCTTGTTCGAGTTTATTTTTGTTTGTTGTTGTTTTAAAGACTGGGTTTTTCTGTTTAATATCCCTAGCTGTCCTGAACTCAATTTGTAGAACAGGCAGGCCTTGAATTTGTGGAGATCTGTCCTATTAAGTGAGTACACTACCACGCCTGGCCTCCTTACTATTTTTTATAGCTTACCTTGTCCTTGAATTCTACTTTAGTTAATCTATCTCTCTCTCTCTCTCTCTCTCTCTCTCTCTCTCTCTCTCTCTCTCTCTCTCTCTCTCTCCTGCTCTCACTTTTGCTCTTTCTTTAATACTTGAGTAGCACAGAACATTTTGAGCTACAGTATCTTTTCAATGGAATAATTTTTTTCTCTGTGTGGTACTGATGATAGATTTAGAGCCAGAGATAAACCCTCAACTGTATAAATAAATAAATAAGTAAATAAATAAATAAACAAACTTAAGAATATTTAAAGACTTTTAAAGAAGTGCATGATTTGTAGGAACCTTTTTACTTATTGACTAGTCCATGTGACTCAGGTCATTTTCCTTCTTTGCAGTGTTGTTTATTTCTCAAAACTGTGTATCTGTGTTGCTCTCTGGATCTTTTATATGTACTCCATTTCCCATTTTTCTACACATTACACATTGCTACAAACCAAAGAGAATTTCAACACATTTCCTAAAAATTCAAATATTGAATTTGCAACACAGTTTTGGAAAAAAATTAATATCGTACTAGAAAGAAAATGTCACCCTTGGTTATGCATGTAGCCCTAAAGTCCCATCACTCAAGAGGCCGAAGACTGGCAGTTCTAGGCCCATCTGCAGTACATACTGAATCCTTCTCACAAATAACTCAAAACAAACAGAACACCCACACATAAAAACCAACCAACTAAACAAAACCAAAGACAATCAAATAAAAATAATTCAATCATTTCACCAGTTACATAAATAGAATTTTGAGCCATTTCCATTCTTTAGGAATGCCATTGTGCATCGAATATTCACTTTAGAGACATTCATTTAAAAGAATTTTGTATATGTTCTAGTGAACAATTATAAAATCTTCTTTAATCATTTGTATCCACATGGTTATATAAAATATTGGTGGAACAAAATAGTACATAAGAACAAGATTGGGAGACAAAGAAATAAATAACTGGATGGAATGAGATTGGTGAGGTCAACTCTATATAGGAGTTGAAAAATTCTTCTAAGCATTTTAATGCTTTTAATATATATTATAAATATATATTATAAATATGTGTAATATAGTATAAACATAATTTTATAAATTTATAATTATATATAAATATAATGAATATATGTATTTGTAAACAATAGTGCATGGGTTTATTTTTTGCATGTTTTTAAAAGATAATGACTATATTTACAATTAATTTCACTTTCCTTTCTCTCCCTACCTTCTTATGTCTCTGGAGTTTTGATGAACAGCGAAGGAAGGCACATGAATTAATATAGATGTTCATTTACTGTTTATGATAAGAGAAAAACAGAACAAAAATAACCAATATGGAGAGTAATGAATTAAGTCACAACATAGTTAAATTCAGTGAATTTGAAGTTGAGGAATATGAGCATTTTGTGTTAATCTTTGAAATGCATTACTTATACTTCCTAAAACAAATGTTTTGAGATTTTTTTATATCTAATTACATAATGCTCAGTTACATGGCCTATGTTTTTAGAATAAAATTCAGTGAGAATTAATAAGTTCTTTAAATGTCTATGATTGTACTGAATCAATACCCTAACCACACTGTATATATAAGTGCGTATTCAGGTCTGCTATTTTAGCTAAAACTATAATAATCCAGAAAAAAAATCAATAACAGTAGACATTTATCAAAAGATATAATTTTCTCTCCTTGTCTTTTACTTTCACTTTTCTTAGAGAACCACTAGCAATTAAAAGGGAACCCCTATACTTTCCTAGGAAAAATTTCAGTTTAGTGTATCAGTGGTTTTGGTCCTAGTTTTCAAAAACATCACACAAACACCCCACTTAATTTCTATGTTCTATGGAAATCTTGTTCTTCCTAAAATTTCTAGAAGTATCTTCTACCAATTTTTAAGACAGACAGACAGACACACAGACACACAGACACATACACACACATAGGAAGAGACAGGGGAAAAGAGAGAGAGACAGAGACATAGACAGAGACAGAGTGACAGAGAGAGAAAGTGGCAGAGTGACAGAAAGAAAGAGATACAAAGAAAGACAGAGACTGAGGCAGAGATTAAACTTGAAAGATTTAATTGGGGATGCTAATGTATTCTGATTGTTGATAGTAACATATGAAATTCAGTATGAAAACATCCTTTGAACATTAGCGAACTTACAAGAGTATGCTTGGTGTAAGAAGGTTCTTTTTGCATCTATTGTATTGCTAGACCTTCAACCTATAACTGACCTTAATACAGGCATGTAATTGAAATGATATAAAAGAAAAAGGACAGAGGATGGGATTGGGGGTTCTAGTGAGGGGAAATGCAGTAAAGGAGATGACACCTGATATGTAAATAAATAAATTATTCAATAAAAAAAATAGAAAAAAAGGTTCTTTTCAAGAATGCAGGTTAATAGATGTAACTTTTTCCCATCTCTGACTGTAAGAGTGTATTATATAGAGTAGGGTATATATGTGTATGTGGGTCTCTAACTTAATATTGCTTTCCACCTTCCAATAAATACTTTGTATTTCCTGCTTTATAAAGGCCAGCTTTGTCTGCTGTCAGAAATCACTGACCCAGTGCAATCCATCACATCATGTGCTTTTCATGACTCCTCTTCCTTATTTTCTCCCAAGCTGTCCTTTATCTTTCTTCACCTTTGTCTCTCTATCATTCTCTGCCATTCAGCTGACATGTTTTCATAGCTCTGCTGGATGTAAGTTACTGAATGTGGAAGTAATAGCTGAGGCAGTAATAACCCCCTCTCGACACTGACTGCATGGTATACTCTTTGTAAATATAGGGGACATGGAGAACACTTAATGTTTATTTTTTTCTTTTAAAATATATTCCTTCAGTATTCTTTTCTCAAAGAATTAAAAAGTGCTTTTCCCCCCTTGCTTAAACTGTTAAAATGTTAAATTGTAGCAACTCTCAATGTGTAGTGCCAATTTAATTTCTCAAACTTGGGTGGCCAAACAAAATGTAAAAGAGATTGGCTTCATGGAAACATTATCTTAGGAAATAAAACTTGATCACATGCATGGGGCTTTAATGCAAAGAACTAAAACTTAATTCAATAGTCACTTTACCCACAGTCAGGTTTTCCTTTCTTGATGCACAAGGGTAACTCTCTAGTGTGTTAATTTATTGTCTTCATTTTCTTGCATGAAAATGAACAGTGAACAGAAGGCAAAAAAGAATGGCGTTTGTGACAACTATAGAACTTTGTTATCTCTCAATTCTGAGATGAAGACTGAGATCTACCCTGTAACTCAATTAATTATTCATATGCTAAAAATTACTTCATATCTTAAGTGTGCAAGGACTCTATTTTTATTTTCACTAATAGTTCAGTTACTAAAACTCTATTTAGCAATAATTCATTTTATTCTTCAATTAAAATAGAACAAATGATCAGTTGTGACTGGTTAGGAAACTTTTTCTAAGATTCCTGTAGTGAACTATGATATTTAAAACCAAGACACAACTGCACATCAACTGGTCCTTTAGAATCCTTTTAGAAAGGATGTGGTGGTTGCATGAGTCAACTGACAGCAGCTGTGATTCCTGGCAAAAGATCAAACCTGTCCAATTAGCATGGATGAGGCAGAGATCCCCCCCCAAGGCTCCACCCCTACTGGAGGAGCTACTTCCAGTTAATAACTCTTAATGGAGAAGAGTCATTCTCCTTTTCAGTGGGATGTGGCCCTGGTAGGTTATTTATGATTCAGTAGATGGCCACACACCCATGAGCATGAGCATATGAATAGCACTAATTGGACTCAGGGGCTATCAATAACACACAAAAATGGGTATCAAGCTGGGAGAGAGACGAGGTTTGGGGAGCCCTAGAGGATGGTATAGGGAGATGGTGGTGAATGCGTGGATAGATTACATCTATGTCTAAGTATAATATAAGTGTGTGAAACTTTCAAACAATATAAATTATTAATAGAAAGTAATATTTAAGAATGAAAAAGTAAAGTATAGATGACAAATTTTCTGTTGCTAATTTTTACAGATTAGAAACTATTTTCAGTTTATTTCTGTGTTAAACGAAGAGATTATCTTGAGTTATTTGTCAATAGTAATGAAAACATTGTTGTCTTTGGTGTGAAAAATAATGGCTCCACCACAATATATTGCCAATCTCCAGCAATGCTGTCTTACTTACAGAGAGGAAATTAAAGCAGTAGATGAACTAATTCAGCCAGACACACAGTGGGAGAGCAGACGTGTTTTGGTATCCCAAACTTAGAAAAAAAAACAGTAAAAGGCAGATGGTAATAGAGTAATGAGGAATAATAATGAGAACAACCAGTCACTGATGGCTTTGAGGTGGAGAAGGCCATGAAAAGATGAGTGAAGGAAGTCTTGAGAAAGTGGAAAGGTCAAGAAACAGAATCTCCTCCTCATGGCCACAACGGATGCCTTCCAGTTCACCATGACTTTAGTATATGAGGTTTACAGTTAATTTTGATTCATAGGGACAATAAGATAGTGTATTTGTTTTGAGCTACTATGGTAAGTTATTGTTGCTATGATAAATAAATTTACCTGTACAACATAAATGAGCCTTTTGGCTATAACTTTTTAATTGAGTAGTTTGGACTCAACTATCTACAGGAAATTGCATTAGTACCCAGGCATTACCCACAGCCTTTTCGAAAGCCTCTTATCTTTGAAATTTAGGCTTTTTTAAAAGTAGGGGAGCAGTCTCTGAAATAAAAAGAAGAGGCAGTGCAGAAAGTAGAGATTCAAGAATGACTCATGAAGGCTATGCTTAGAAACTTGGAAAAATGCTATACATTTTAATTTTCAAATAGTAGTAGAATTCAGTAGATATTTATTTCTGATTGGAATGCATTAGAGCTACTAATAACATGGTTAAATAGGTATTAAATGGAAAATCATAAGTTGTATGTTTTTTAAGTTACCCAGGGAACTGCCAGGAATCTAGGAGGGTGACACTAGCTAAGGTAACTAGCAATGGGGTATATGGAGTCTGACAGGGACATCTCCTTTAACGAGGCAATACTTCTAATGGAGGGATTGGAACACCAACTCAACCAAACAACCCTAGACACATAATTTGTCCTGCTTACAAGATATGCAGAGGTAAAGACAGAACAGAAAAAGGAATGTCTAATTAATGACTGGCTCCAATTGAGACCCATGCCATGAGAGAAAGAGTCCACTCCAGATACTATAAATAATAATTCTGTGTTATACATGCAAAATGGATTCTAGCATAACTGTCCTGAGAGTTTTCATCCAGGAACTGATTGAAATAAATGCAGAGACCCATAGCTAAACATTAGAGAGGATTTAGCGGAATCCTGTATAAGAGGGGAAAGAAGATTTGAAGGAGCAAGAGGGATCAAGGACATCAGAAGAAAACCTACAGAATCAACTAACCTGTGCCCATAAGAGCTCATGGAGACTTAACTTCCAATGAGAGACCAAGCATGGAACTTAAAAAGGTCCTATGCACTTATGTAAGATTTGTACAGCTTGATCTTCATGTGGGACTCTTAACAGCAGCAGCAGATGCTGTCTCTGACACTGTTGCCTGTGTTTGGATTTTTTCCCCCTAACTGGGCTACTTTAACTAGCCTCAATAGAAGAAGATATACTTAGTCCTGTTGCAACTTGGTAGGCCAAGGCAGGGAATTATCCATCGGAAGCCTCACCATTTCTGAGAAGATAGTGAGGTTCAGGTATTGGAGGGGAGAGGAAGAGATGTGGGTGCTAGGATTCTCTGTGTTCCATAAATCTTAAATAAAAATCTAATTTAAAATATTTTCTTGATAGAAGACAAAAGTTGAACATTATAATATGCCACATCTAGCTTTGAAGGTAGACTTTGATATGGATATGTCAATCATTGTGACAAGACTCAATTTGGTGCAAAAATTCATAATGTTACCCAAGAATTTTCAAATACAGTTTAACCTTTAAAATTATTATGTTTCATGGAAGAAAAATTTATGACCAGTGAAGAATGTAATATAATTTAGAATTATATAACTTTGTCAAAACTATATTGACATGAAATAAAAAAATTTTAAAGAAAATGTGAATTTGACTTTTGTATTAAAATATAGTTTATCCAAAGAAAACTCACTGAGTTAAGGACAGGCAGTTTAACTTTCCAGAAGCCAGAATTATGCTTTGAAGGCCCTGTGAAATAATAGTTAAAGAAGAGAGCCAGAGAGTGGCAGTCTACAATGCACTTGGTCTATGTGTCCTTTACTATCTTTGAACTACGGAAAGTTACAAAGCTTTTCTTTGTTTTTCCAGTTACTAACACAGTGTTCTAATAGTCCTTACCCTCCAACCTCATGGTGAGGACTAACTAGTTTAATACATAAAATACTGAACAGTGTTTACAGCATATTGGTTGTTTGACAAATACTTCTTGTTATAATAATGGTTACAGTAGAAAGAAAAAGAAGATGGGGATAAGGAAGAAGAGGAAGAAGAACTTGAAAGATCTAAATGGGCTAAAGGACAGATACAGGGAAAGCATATTGGGCATATATATGATTTTTTTCCTAAGGAAGCTTGCTATCAATAATTCTTTCTTAGAAAATATATAATAAATAAATATATAACTTTGCCTAAATAGTTAACGTGAGTAGTAGAGTCTTGGTTGTACTTAGAGAAACCAATTTAATACTGTATGTCATACTTGGAGACTGCTAGCTTAAGAACAAGGTGATGAGAAGCACAGCTCCTTTAGAGGCATTGTTTTTTGCTGTGGTAACATGTGGTCCTTTGATCATACATAACTCTCGTGTCTGTCTCTGTATCCAAGTTGTCTTAGGAGACCTGTCACATTGGATTAAAGATCACCTAACGATGTCAACTTTAACCTAATCATGTATTTACTGTTCCTACCTCAAAATTTAGCTAAATATAAGGACTTTGAGAAATAAAAGAGAAGAGCACAGTTTGTCTCGAGATAGTCTCCCCAGTAGGGAAAGTGGAAAATTTGAAGCCTAATATAGGCTTGACAAGCACCTTCCACTGAACTAGACTCCCATACCTTCATATTTTTTTCTGGGAGCTAAGAAATTTCAAATGTATTATTAAGTTTCAGGGATAACTTTAAAATGTCAGTTATCTCTTTCAAAAGTTTTAATCTCAAAGTTGAAAATATCCATCTTTAAAATTACTGTTGTAAAATAGGTGTCTTTTCCTAAGTGGGGTTAAACAGCATGGCTTTGCCAGATAGACTTTATTGTATTGGGCCCTAAATATGCAGGAAACATTTGGAATAGGTCTTAGACTTTATTCATGTAGACATGAAATGTCTACCATACAGAAGAGGAATGAGTTTTATTTATATTAACAGTTTTATCATTTTCCTTTGAGAATGATGGGGAGAAAATTATGAATATTCTATACTCCTGGGAAGCCAGAGGTCATTGAAGGCTTGTCACTTCTTACATCAACAAGAACAAAACTTCGTAAATATTTCATTTATTTCTGAGTCATCAGATATCAGACAAGAGAAACGTGTTTTAGGTTCAATGATCTTTCTCTATCAAAGCTACATGATTGACAGTTGCATGTTAGATACCAGTCTTGTAAACAATGGAGGGTCATTCCTTTGCTATTTTCAGTTAAACTTACTGGTACATCAAGTTATTGAATTCTGCACTATGAAACAAGTTCTCATGCACACACACAAACACACACGCAAGCTAATGGAGGAATCACAGAAGAGAAATTTAAGAATAAAATGTGTATGAACTATGTATGTCTATTTGTAGAGGACAAGAAGAAAAAAATTTATAGCTTTGTATGTAATAAAAATCAGAATATGATGACTTGCTATTCCCAAATATTGGTTAGATTGTGATTTAGAGGAATTTTGAGATAACAAGAGTAAGTATATGATGATCCTTTCTTCTATTGTCTGGAACTTTTTAGTGCATATTTTTCTCAATCATTAGAATCAATGTATCAATTTAAAAATAATTCAAAGTATATTGTAAAGATAAAAAATGTAATTGAGAGATGGAGGAAATCACTATTCAATATTTTTCAGGAACTGGGTGCTGCTTCTTCTTCCTTGCATTTTCAAAACATTTAGTATAATTGATATTCCATTATCTTCTTTTCAATTTTGTTCCACATCCATCATTCACTAATGGCCCTCTTTCCTAGTAGTCTTTTGAAATAAATTGATTTTTACTACTTGATTGCTCTTTTCATTGGATATCTAAAATAAAACCTTTGGTAGATTGTCAAAGTGCCTTTATGGAGCTAGTCTGTACTGATGATCGATTTAAGATGTGCCCTTCATCTCTTTTCTTCCTCATCTGCCCTCCTAGCTAATGCCTTAGGCATCTCTTTGAAACCTCAGCAGTATGAGAACAAAGCATGAATCTGTTCCAAGCACCACATGGGGGCTTGTTTTCTATTTGGTTCTTTATTCTTTCTTCATTTTTAAAAAATTTATCCTCTTTTCTTGAACTTTCTAAAGTCCACTTCTCATATTTAGAAGTTAGTGCATGGAAAAATCATCTCCAGGTAATTTGAATAGTGTGTCAAACAAATGCATACCCAGCCTGTTCTCCTCAGGTTCCTAAAACTATTTTTCCTTTTTATACTTAAAGGTTATCCCCATGATTCTCATACTAAATAAAATGAAATTCTTCCATCTCTGCCTTTGGAAATACCATAATCATCGCAAATATGCCCAAGAGCTATTCAGTGGTACTGTCCAAGAAAATGAGATTCAGTATGTTTTTTTTCTTAATAGTAACAAGTATTCCTTTCCTTATAATAAAAGCCAACATAAAGTCTTCCAATTAATCATTTTTGTTCTAAGAAAGATATACAATTACATCTATGCATTTTTTTTTTATTACCACAATGTTCATGGCAACTGAGATTGGGAGCTTGATTTCAGCATTAAAGGTTTAACATATAGAGAACAAGGCTATAGAGAGCACGAGAAGTACAAATATCCTTTGCTAAATTCTTTACTGATGAATGAATCTTATCTAAGGTATGCAGTTATTCAAATGAAAACATTGAGAAGCTATATTTAAGCAAAAAGGAAAATATTGTGAAATATGATTATGTCTACTAATCATGTAGTACACGGAGGTTTGCATTGTCTAAGACACTGAGCTGGGACGATTATATAGCACTAGACTGACAGTTTCAGATGCTGGGCAAAAGGGCAGTCCTGACATCTACATAAAAAGTACAGGCAGTTTCTTCTCATTTTGGAGATGACACTGTTTACTACAGATGTGTTCACATGCCTGAAAATCTGTTCTTTTGTTTTTCTATCTAACATTTAGACTTCCTACAGTTTTTCTGTTATTAAAACAGGTATCATAAAAATATTCATAGAGAAAGCTTTGGTGGCTAATTATACTGACTAGAAATATTTGTTTGTATGACCACATTCTTCATGTTTTTAAATATTAGTTTCAACTATTTTATATTTGCTACTATTAATGTCTCTATAAATCACTATAAAATTGAGGTTTTGGTTAACTCTGAGGTTTTAGAATTGCAAACAAACATATCAGAGAATAGTTTTCAAGAACTAGGATATTGTGCTAGAGTAAAAATATAAGGGTTTCTCAAATTTTCTTATGGTGTGAACTGGATGGGCCACACAGGCAGAGACAGCTATGAGAGTTCTAGAAAATAACAATGTTTCCTTTATGAAATATTGAGTGCCTTTGAGTGTTCAGCGCTTGAGAATAATTTTAAGGTCAAAGTAACTTCATTGAGTGATTTAGAATTTACATTCATGTATACCAAACTTTCCATTTTTATTGAAACAATTTTATTCATTTACATTCCAGTCACTGCTCCCCTCAGACCCTCCACACAGTTCCTTACTCCATTCCTCCTCCCCCTTCCCCCCTAGAAGGTCCTCCCCACCACCACCAGGACTGCCCCTTCTCTGGGGCCTCAAGGCTCTAGAGGATTAAGAGCATCTTCTCCCACTGAGGCCAGACTAAGTAGACCTCTGCTACATATGTGGCAGTGGCCTGGGACCAGCCAGTGTACGCCCCTGTTTGGTGGCTCAATCTCAGGGAGCTTCATGGGGTCTGAGTTAGTTGACACTGCTGATCTTGCTATGGAGTCTTTCTCTCTTTCAGCTTTTTCAATTCTTCCCCTAATTCAAACATAGGGTTCCCCTACTTCAGTCCAATGGTTGAGTGTAAGTATCTGCTTCTGTCTCAGCTGCTGGTAGAGTCATTCTGAGGATATTCATGCCAGGCTCCCATCTGTAAGCACATCATGGCATAGTAGTGTCAGGCCTTGGTACTTCATGAGATGGATCCCAAACTTGGCCAGTCACTGGACCACCTTTCTTTCAGTCTCTTCTCCATTTTTGTCCCTGTAGTTCTTTTAGACAGGAACAATTCTGGGTCAGGAATTTTGACTGTGGGTTAAAAACTCAGTCCCTCCACTTAATGTCCTGCCTATCTACTGAAGGTGTACTCTTCAAGTTCCCTTTTCGTAACGTTGGGCATTTTGGTTAAGGTCACTCCCAATGAGTCCTGAAGGTATCTCACCTACTGGATCTCTGGTACTCTCTAGAGGATCCCTCTACAATTCCACTCCTCAAGGCTGTTTATTTTCATTTATTCTCTTGACCCTTTTGGCTTCTCTCCTGTCCCATCCTCCCTTTATCTGATCATTTTCCACTTCTACTCTTCCCCTTCCTTCTTCCACCCAGGTCCCTCTCTTTCTTAACCTCCCGTGATTATTTCCTTCATCTTTCTAGGTGGGGTTGAAACCTCCTCAGTTGGGCATTTCTACTCGTCACACTTCTTATGATCTGAGGTTGTAGCCTAGGTATTCTGTACTTTTTGGCTAATATATACTTATCAGTGAGCACATACAATGCATGTCCTTTTGGGTCTGAGTTACCTCACTCAGAATAATATTTTCTAATTCCATCCATTTGGGTGCAAAATTCATGATATTTTTGTTTTTAATAGCTGAATAGTATTCCATTGTACCACATTTTCTGCATTCATTTTTTTGATTGAGGGACACCTTGGTTGTTTTTAGCTTCTGGCTATTACTTTAAATTCTTAGGTTAGAAAGAGTCAATCAATTTCAATTCATTCAAGACACAAAGATCTGGTGGCTGATATTTTACTTAGCTGAATAATATCGGAAGAAGAAAAACACAAGGGTATTTGAATATTGGATTTTTTTCCAACAAGCCCAGAATTTACTATGTACCATGGTCCTAATCGCAATCAGGGTAAACTTAAAGCAAAGAAGACAGTGGCCACAGGGGAAATTAAAGCAAGGATCTCTTTGAATTTACTTTGTTTCTTGAAACACCATGGGGCTTATATATGAGGAAAACACTGAGGATATTTATTTTATCCACCCATCTGAATTTTATAAATTTGCTTAATAGAAAGCTTTAATAGGAACTAGCAAGCAAATCAATCTTCAGAACTAGAATAATTTTCTTTGGAAGATTCTGAACCTGGAGACTTTAAGATACTTAACAGCATAGATGTCAGGGATTAACTCTGATTCCTAAAACACTGTATGCTAAACTGCATTGAGGTATAAAACATGGTTTACATGTTAGATATTATTATATTAGTATAATTTATGTTTCTTAGTAAGACAAAAACACAGACAAAAATAGTATATCAGGTGCTTAAATTAATTTCCTTTATATCTGTGTTTGTGTCACAACATATATATATACAAAGCATACAAATATATATACACACACGAAACACATATGCATACACACACACACACACACACACAACCACCCTTGTTTTCATCTAGATATTTAAAATTATTCTATACTGTCTAAAATGTTTATTAATTTTAAATTCAGAAATGTGTACTTGCTGGGCAGTGGTGGCGCATGCTGTTAATCCCAGCACTTGGAGGCAGAGGCAGGTGGATTTCTGAGTTCGAGGACAGCCTGGTCTACAGAGTGAGTTCCAGGACAGCCAGGGTTACACAGAGAAACCCTGTCTCGAAAAACCAAACAAAGCAAAGCAAACAAACAAACAAACAAAAATCAGAATTGTGTACTTACTCTTATTAAGATGACCAATTCAGAAAATCTTTAGGTAATTCAAAGTAGAGCGACTGAGAAAGGAATACCATTTGAAGGGGTTATGTAAGGATTTTCAGTCCTGAGCTTTTAGAATAACTAAAGAGATACAGAATGCATTAATGCCACCAAGGGTGTTTTAATATGAATGTTATTAAGGATATTTTATAATGATAAATTAAAAACCATTAAGCCCTACTGATAATAATCAGTGGCTTTATTATCTATAGTAGAAAATACAAAGGCAGGGCAACTGGTCTGATGCTTCTTAAGTACTGTTTTTATCATGGCTTATTATTGTACCTCTTTCGCATTATGGATAAACAGGAGGGTGTCAGATACACATTTAATGTCCCTTTCTGTACGTATTTAAACTGATTTTGATTACTGAAACATTATTCTAGAATATCAACTTTTCATCACAGCAATCAGAGTAGTGTATTAGCAGAAGACATTTTTAGTTAAGCAAATAATGCTTTAAAAATGAACTTACAAGGCATGTCGAATAACGGACTAGAAGCAACACTAATGGCACGAGCAGGCTCTCTGAGCACAGCCCATGATTTATTAATTATATTGCTGCATAAACTTTTAGAATCAATGATCATGGCAGTAAAGGATAGGATGGGAGATTCCTTGTTGTTTGACTGTATTGGTGGTCTCACATCTACCAAGATAGTTTTTGTTATAGGTTTTTTATTTGAAGATATTTGCTTAAACAGAGGGATGACCAGGTTTGCATAGTCTAGGTTTCCATAGACACAAGAATGTTCCTTGTTTGTTTGTATTTGTGGAGACAGAATTTAGATATGTAACATAAAGGAACTTGACATCCTCCTACCTCAAGCTTCCAGAGTGATGGGATTAGAAATGCCCAATATTAAGCAAAGTCAGTGTTCTTTTATGGATAATACTATTTTGTAATTATCATTAGCTTCCCATTAGAAGACACCATGTTTAAATTCCCATAAACCTTCAATGGCATGCCCACCTGGCTCTGCCCCTTGACAAGAAGGTTAGTGAGGGTACCTCAACCAAAGAAGAACATTATCTGGGTAGAAATCAAAAGATATTTTAAGAGATCACCAGTTCATAAGATTTGGACTACATCTTTCAATCTTCATACACTACTACAAGTTCTGGATCTAGAACATGTTTCATAAGTATAGGACAGTACTTTTTAGAGGAGGACAAAAGTAAAGGGAGAATAGGTTAAAAAAAAAAAGCCCAGCTCACTGCTGACTAATAACATCTCTTACTTCTGCCTGAGTTACAGTGGTAACTAGTAATTACCAGTTAAGAGCATTTAACTAGCTATGCTTACTATTAAAGTCTTATTAACTTAAAACACAGGGAAACTATTTATTAATTAATTTCCAAAAGCTACTGAGAAACTAACAGATATGTCCAAAATTCATTCCTGGTAAGAGGAAGAGGGGGAAGGTTGCTTTTTCAATTAGTACTTTAGAATTAAATACATGGATGACTTCATAAAATTTTTCTTTCTGCTACTTTATTGTTCTAGGTAAGACTTCAGATACTATATTGAATAGTTATAGAAAGAGTGGACAGCCTTATCTTCTTCCTGATTTTAGTATAATTGCTTTATATTTGTCTCCATTTAAGTTGATGTTGGCTATAGGCTTACTATAAACTACCTTTATTATGATGAGAAATGTCCTTTGTATTCCTAGAACTTTTATCATGAAGGTGTGACAAATTTTGTCAATAATGTTTTCTGCATCTAATGAGGTATCTGTATGATTGCTTTCTTTCAGTTTGTTTATATGATGAATTACATTTTTTAAAAATTTCATATATTAAGCCATTCCTGTATCTTTGTGAGGAAGCCTCCTTGATCTTGGTAGATGACCTTTCTGATGTGTTCTTAGACTTAATTTGCAAATAATTTATTGAGTATTCATGCATTACTGTTCATAAAGGAGATTGGTATGTTTTTTTCTTTCTTGTTGGGTCATTCTGTGGGATAGGTAGCAGATTAACTGGGGCCTCATAAAATGAATTTAGTAATGTTCCTTCTGTGTATGTTTTATTTATCCTTTTGTTTATGTTTTTTTGGAATATTATGAGGAGTGTTAGCATTATTTCTTCTTTGAAAGCCAGATATAATTCTATGCTAAAAACATCTACTCTTGGGCAATATTTTTTTGGTCTTTGAGACTTTTAATGACTTCTCTTTTACTAGGGGTTATAGGCATATTTAAGTTGTTTATATGATCTTGATTTATCTTTGTCAATGGCAGTTATCGAGGAATTATCTATTTCTTTTTGATTTTCAATTTGATAAAATACAGTTTTTTTAAACTGCATACTTATTATGCTTTGAATTTCCTTAGTATCTGTTTTTACTTCCTTGTTTTCATTTCTTCTTTTTTGTTTTGTTTTTAATGACTGTAGCTTTTTCTCACATACCATACATTCTGACCACACTTTTTTCCTACATTCATTCCTCCCAACTCTGCCCTGCCCAACTACCTTTGCCCCAGATCCATTCTACCTTTGTTTACTGTCAGAAAAGAAACAGTCTCAAGAAGACAACAAACAAGACAAAATGAGATACAACAAGAGAGAAAAAAAGCCCTCGTATTGAGGCTGGAAAAGACAATCTAAAGCACCTAGTGTGGGGGTGAGAGGAAAGAGTTCCAAGAGCAGCCAAAAGAATCAGAGACACACCAGTGTTACAAATACCCCCAAACATGAAGCTAATAGCCATAATGTACTCAGATGACCTTGTGTAGAACCGTCCAGGTCCCTTGCCTGCTGCCTCAGCCCTTGTTAACCCTTATGAGCACTTCTTAGGTGATTTGGTGAGTCATGTTCTCCTGGTGTCCTCCATCCCCTGACTCCTACAATCATTCTTCCCCCTTTTCTTTCCTTGGAGTTCTCTGAGCTCTGATGGGAAAGACCTGATAGATATCACTAATTTACATCCCAGTTCTACATAATTTCTGGGTATGCTTCTCTGCATTAGGGGCCAGAAGAAGCCATTCTGATGATGACTGAACAAGGCACTTGTCTATGAGTACAGTAAAATATCTTTAAAAAACATTTCGCTGAATTGTAGGGTGGAGAAGAATAGTGTTCTTTGGTTTCTTTATTTTGTTGTTGTTGGTTGCCCTTTCCAGTAGGGTGGTGAACATGGTCCGGGGGACCACCTGAAAGAGAGAATAGGAGAAACAAGTGAACACAAAGAGTCATGGCTTGTCTATAGTCTGATCAAACTGCTCTTTTAATTTTTTCACACAGGGGTTATATGCACATAGAGGCAGGATGTAGGGAAGGGGATGACACAGGAGCGGAGTGTAGGTGTGCTGAGGGGGAGTACAGATATCTTCCAAAACAGGGTATCAGCTGGATGAAGAAGCAGGGAACAGGTCACTATGATTCTGTCTATGATTCATTTGTTCTTATCTAAGCTGGCACCCTCCACCAGGGCTATCTATCAACAAGGTCTGTGGCCACCATTCTTAACCAGGCTGGTAGTTTTCCACTAAGGCTGCCTGTTTACAAGATCAATAGCTATCTGTTCTAGGGTCAGTGTTTTCCCACAGAGATCACATCTCTGTGTTAGCAGGCATGTATGGCTGGCTGACTTAGCCCTATGGCTGATTTTAGGCCTTCAGTGTTGCTCCCAATAGTTGGTGGTGGTTGTTTGTTTGTTTGTTTTTTCCTAGCCTAAGTCTCTGGACTATCTAGTCTCTGGCTTCTAGTCAATGGATGTATTTTTTATTCACTGTTGGAGGTTGCTATGTAGCTTATTCTGCACACTGCTTGTGCATTATCCCATTAAATCTCTATGGGATTTATTAAATTACTGTCATTGAAGAATTCAAATCCAAGAGAGCATGCTAAACCTGTCCAAGCTGTTTGAATTAACTCAGCATGTGATAGCTAGAATGACTGGAACAAATTTTCAAACTTGATACCATAATGACCACAAATCTAGGATGTTAGCCAATATGAACTGATACAGGAAGTGGTAAATCATGAAGTAAGATTTCATGGCTATGTAAAGCAGAAAAAAGGGAGATTGGAAATCATTCTGAGATGTCTATGGCCAAATCTCCTTTGACCATGTCTCATCTTGTATTAGATAAAGGGTAGAAGGCTTCAAGTAGCACATGACATCCATAACTACAAAGTAGAGACAAAAATTCTTATACTGCCAATCAAGAGGGACAATTCAACTTGTAACATAGTCAAAGGCACCAAATTAAGCAGAATGTATCCTATCACTAAGTGTTTAATCAGCAGAATGTTCAAGGAACAGAGCAAGTTCCCCAGAAAATAGAATTCCTGAGTTCATTGAAGAAAGACACAATAGAAATCTTATGATGGGTTGAGTTTTAGATCAGATCTGACATTACATTAGTCAGCAAGCAAATAAGAGCTCCTGTCCTCATGTGGCCTTTTGGGAGGCGAAGAACAAGCAGGAGTGGGTGGTTGGTCTTTTAACTGCTGTCTTATTTCTAGTCCTGAGTGCATGCCTTCCTAATCTTGGATATGTACAAAGTAATTTTCAGATCTGCTAAGAGGCAGTTATGCCAGTCTCTCCTTGCTCCTGTTTCTTTCCTCAATGTGTTGAAATGCCAAGACTTTGCCTATTTTTTTTTATCTATTTCCAATCAAGCATCTATAAAGCAGGCATTTCTGAACAGGTACAGAATCAGTGATGCAGATCTGATTGTCTTAGCCTAAGGGCAAAAGAGTGCTCACTGCTTCTTGAAAATTTCTCTGGGTGCCATATACATGTTGTGCATATGCCAATGCAGTGGACCTATCCCTCAGGGCTTTCTCTGTATAATTTGCTCCTGGCAGAATGAACTCAAATATGTTGATGCTTCTGCTTCTAACCCTGAGGTTGTGGGTTTTCATTCAGAGTCTGTGAGCCTGTTAGCTATACTACCAATCATACCCTCTCCCACTTCCCTGTTGCCCCCTCTTCTCTTTCTTTGATCCCTATCATACTTGTTTAAAATAATTCATTTTTTAAAATCAAGGTTAATGGAGAAGAGAGATGTAGCAACAGGAAAACTCTGTGATTATTTATTTTTCTCTGTCTTATTTAATTGTGTTTTTAAAATAATAAGTACAATAATTTAAAATATATTAACCTAGTCTTCTTTCTTCAACCACATATCAGCCTCTGTAGGCAACAGTTATCTGAACAATATTACCTGTCACGATTATACATAAGCATCACAGAGGAAGAAAAAATATAGCAGAAACTTTACCATGAATCTTCAGAAGTGAACTGAAAATGTGTTTTCTAAAGCATTTTGGTTTTGTTTGAAATGAAAGTAGAGCCATCTTAAATGACATGTTACAAAGGCTTCTTAAAATGCAGTTTTGTGAAAATGACAAACAGTCCACAGGCTGCTTCCATCAGGATATGGAACATGTGCAATGTTCTAGAGACAGGAAAAACTTCAAGATTTGATGAAACAAGGCATCAGTGAAAAGCTCAAAAGCCCAGGTTGTAAAATTTGCATTTGACATGTCATCCTTCACCAGAGGAAATATAGTATGTGTGGTTCTTTCATCTCCTATTTGCTCATTGGAAAATATTCATCAATGGCATCTAATTGTTTTGAATATTCAAAGGCATCTACCCAGACTATTTGGTTTGTGCTGTCTGTGCCACACTCATCAGTGTTTGAAGAAGGTGATGTTGTGATCCTTTTCCAAGCAGGAAGACTAGTCATTGTAATTCCCCTCTTACATCTTTTAAAACATACATAATTCCAGGACTATACTAATACAGAAAGTGTGATTTCTTGAGTCTCTTCAGCTGTTCCAAAATCTTTCTTTAAAAAACATAATCTTTGTATGCTTTGTATGCATGAAATTAATAGATATTTTAAGAATCATACACAATCATGTTTATATATATGTACATATATATGTATAATCTTGAAAAGCATTAGGTTCAGCAGTGTTACAAGTATATATTCTCCCTCTCTGTCTCTTTCTTTCTCTCTGTTTCTCTGTCTCTGTCTGTGTGTGTGTATCTCATACACACACACACACACACACACACACACACAGCTCACAAAATCGGTGCTGATATAAGTTTCTAAAAACTATGAACCGTCCTTTAACATTTACCATGTATCTGTGGCAACTCTGGAACCACTGTAGGGAGCCTGGCACTTAATAGACACGGGCTGGCTGAATGAATCAACGAGTGAATACTATCCAATGAAACACGAAGGTGGGTTGAATGTACATAATTGGATTTAATGCCTCTAGGCACTTGGATTGCAGATTCTGAGCCCAAACATTATGGTAATTTCCTTCCCTAAAGCAAATACCTTGCTATTTTCAGGCTGCTGAGTGTTCACTTTCAGCACTGTGAAGTGGAGGTGCCTAGAAACTCCTCGAAGCCAATCTCTGAGAAAAGTTTGTTTTTTGCTGAACTTGATACAGACATTTCAATTCTAATTGAAGCCTGAGATTCATATATTATATAATTTTGTGTCCTGCACTATGGAGTGGGATTTTTATTTCTCTGTTGCTAAGAAACTATTTATATAAATCTTTATACAGGTTTGCTTTATAAAATAAAAGTAATAGACATTTTTTATTGTCATTCCTCTATCATATGTAATTTCCTTTCAGCGAACTGATTTTTCTTTAGAGACTTTTGATCTTATTCAGTATTTCCTTTCAATGTTCTCTAAAATATTTCTGCCAAGAAAACATAATTCACCTTCTTGTAAAATGTTAACATTTTAAAATTTAAGGAAAAGCCACCTTGCCAACAGTGTTATTTCAAATGTTTGATTCGTCATGCTATGCACAGTCTATTTTTAAAGATTTTTCCAATTTGAATTTTAAGGTTGGTTCTTGTTCCAAATTGGATCAGTGTGCAATATGTTGCAGGATGTTGCACTGGGGGAGAGAAATTGACTCAGGAATGAATGCATTCAGTGAAGTGTTCACATTAAAATTTTCTTTGCATTTCTCTACCAAAGATGATTAGCCAATTGATATCCTGCAGTCAAGATCACAGTGAACCCCACTTATCAACAAATGAGGTCATTGCTTTACATAACATTTTAATTTAACCCTATGTGTCATACTAAACATGGTTAAAGAATAAAATGACTATTTTTTTATCAACAAAAGGCAATTTAAATACTTAGTTAAAGTATTTGTACAGTTCATCACATAGTAGGCACTCAATACATACAGTAATGGTGGACAGAGCATCCATACAGTGTGGTTTACATTCTTTCTGTCCTAGGACAATTTTACCTCCTAATATACAAAATTTTATGGATGAATCTATACAGTTAGACATTAAAGATGTGTAAAACAGGAATAATACAGTTGGGGAGTCAGTGATGTGCGGGGTACAATCTAGTAACACTGAGGCACAAATGCTGACCATTCCTTCCTGGATAGCACCTTATATGTTGTTTGGCAGAATCCAGTTTATTCTACAGAATTGACGTTTCTAGATTAGATTCATATTTATGATATAAAATAAATGCTGGTTTTATTTCTGATAAATCTGTTTCAATTTCTGTTTACTGGTGTTTTACATTTTAAGGAAGCCTGAACATTTTTGTTTCAACTTTAGATATTTTGCTGCATAATTTCAAAGAAAATTTATATTCTATACAATTGGTAATTATCAATCTAAATCTATAATTTCCATCAAAGAATCAAACATAAAGCAGAATTATCTCTTAAATTGAACTTATATATCATTGTATTCAGTATGTATTATTATATATTGTGTACGTATTATAGATTATAGAGATAATTTTTCAATTAATGGACACTGAAACTAAAATGTTATTCTATATTTAATCATTCTAATACAATGGTATTTTATTATGCTTTTTTATAAAATGTGAGATAGCTTCTAAAACATCTTTACCCTTTAAAACCTGCCCCTGTTGAAATTTTTTCTCTTTAAGAATTTTCAAATGTTGTTAGATCATGGACTTTATTATTAATATTTATGACTTAATCTAAGAGTAAAAACTTTGTTAGTAGGCACTATTTTAAAAATATTACTATCTCAAAACATGCCAGAAATTGTACATATTTATGAGTAAAAGGGTCATATTTCAGTACATGCTTATAGAGTAAATTATCATATCAGAGTAATTACTATTCAGTCATATACATGTTTACTTTTTATGTCAAAAGTGTTTAACAGCCTGTCTCTTTGTTGTTTTTCAGTGACTGTTATTGTTTATACGTATTTTTCTACTGCATTACTTAACATTACAGTACCTCCTTGGACTCACTCTACATCTTGTTTCTATCCCTTCACCCCTGATACTATTCCCAGGCTTGAATCACCACTACTATCTCCTTTATTTTCTTGAAGGCAACTGAAAATTTTTGTTATTAATGACTCATGCTAGTTTTGATGGTAATTGTATGGATGGGGTGAATCATGAGTGATATGTTTTACAGTGACTTTAAACTCAGGACTCTTAAAAAACTCATGAAACATTTCCATGCACTTTTCTCTCCCATGTCTTTTGTGGATACTTTCTGGTTTGTTCCCATAATAAATCAGTGTTGAGCCCAACACATCATTGCAGAATAAGGCAAAACTTAGATAATTAGGTTTCACCCTGGAAAATTGGATTCTGAGGAATTGAATTTTCCCAATATATTGTCAATCACTGTGATTTTAACTCTCAAAGAACGGTCCCTTTACAATGTCCATAGGCTGATTCACAAGATCCTAGGCAGAGCCATACTGGTGATCAGATATTTTTTTCACTGGCTTTTCTCCAACTAAGCGCCAAGTAGTAGATTGAACGTCTATGGCTTTAAATGATTTTGAGTGTCCTGTGTGAGATTTAAGTAATAGATTTAAACAGTAGTATATTTCAGGACCAGGAAAGGTTAGATGTCGGGTTGAAAGACGTGAAGTTTGTCTTTGAGATACTGAGAAGATTAATTTCTTAAAAGAAATAACAAGCCAAGGGGAAATTGTGAATTTTAGAGGTATAAAGCATTTCTTTGTATAAGAAGTTAAAAGTTTTCAGATATTGCAATTACATTGTCTAGAAAGTGTTTAAGTATTTGACTAGGTTGTTTTTACATTTTCTTTTCGTGATTTGACTGTTATATCATCTTTTTTGTCATTGTCATCATCATCATCATTATTATTTATTCTTTTTTTTACATTCCAGATTTTATCCGTCTCCCAGTCCACCCTCCTACTGTTCTACATCCCATACCTCATTCCCGCCCCCTGTCTCCATGAAGATGCCCTCCAACCCCACTTCCAACAGACCTCTCAACTCCTGGAGGCCTCTAGTCTCTTGAGGATTAGGTACATCTTCTCTCGCTGAATCCAGACACGGCAGTCCTCTACTATATATGTGTTGGAGGCTCCATATCACCTTTTGTATGCTGCCTGGTTAGTGATCCAATGTCTGAGAGATCTCAGGGGTCCAGGTTAGATTGAGACTACTGGTCCTCCTACAGGGTTGCCCTCCTCCTCAGCTTCTTCCAGCTTTTCCCTAATTCACCTGCAGGGGTCAGCAGCTTCTGTTCATTATGGCCTTCAGGCATATCTGCAGACCATTATATTGATAACGATATGTTTGTCTTTTTGAAAGTGAGCACTTTGACAAATGAGATGCCTTTTGATCTTAGTTTAGTTGAGGGTTCTGGGTTGTATATTTGTATCCAATGCAGGCAAAGAAGTTAGTATTTCAAAAGATAACAGATGAGTCTGTGTCACTCATTAGGTTTGATGTCCCCAAACTTATACCACACATTAGAATATCCTTTTAAATGGCAGTTTTCTTTTTTTGTCTTGTTTTGTTTTGTTTGTTTTGTTTTGTTTTTCAAGACAGGGTTTCTCTGTGTAGTCCTGGCTGTCCTGAAACTCACTCTGTAGACCAGGCTGGCCTGAAACTCAGAAATCCTCTTGCCTCTGCCTCCCAAGTGCTGGGATTAAAGGCATGCGGCACCACTGCCTGGCTTTAAACGGCAGTTTTAAGGAAACAATACCACCTATTACAAATGAAAGTAGAGAGTATGTAATTTTAAACCAGGAGAGCGGAGTTCCCAGAGTATTGGCCAGTTAGTTTATTATCAATTCTCAAGTATTTATTTATTTATTTATTTATTTATTTATTTATTTATCTATTTGGTTTTTCTAGACAGGGTTTCTATGTGTAGCCCTGGCTGTCCTCGAACTCACTCTGTAGACCAGGCTGTCCTCGAACTCTGAAATCCACCTGCCTCTAGCTCCCAAGTGCTGGGATTAAAGGCATGCGCCACCACTGTCCTGCTCAAGTTTTTAATTTGGAAAATTACTTTAGTCAAAAAGTATACTGATCAGAAAAACAGCTAGAATGATTTATATAGAAAAGAAAAGTGTTTTTTTGGTTGTTTTTGTTTTTGCTTGGTTTTTTTTTTTGGTTTTTTTGTTTTGTTTTTTTTTTTTGTTTGTTTTTTTGGTTGTTTTTGTTTTTTGTTTTTGTTTTTTTACTTGAAGTGCAATCTGTGGCCACAGTTGGTAGGATCAGCCATTGAATTTTGAACTTATTTCTTCCCACTCTATTATTACAAGGCTAACCAAAAGGCTGAGAAACATCTGCTGGAAACTGCTCAGCAAAAGCTTGTTGGTTTTGGTAGGTGAACAGAGAGTGCCTCAAAGTACAGGTTAGCTGCTTGGCCTCTAGAAACAGCCCATTTACTACCCGTCTCTTAGCATTTACTAAGATGCAGTGTGTTACCTGCTGCTCTACGTGCTTGTCAAATAAAGACTGTTGTCACTTTCCCAGTGCCTAAGTATTTCAAATACATTCTGTGGCCCATCTTTGAGTTGTTATGTTATTGTGAATATTAATAATTGTCTGGTTGTGTTTCATGAAGTTCATATGAGCTTTAAATTATGTAAGTATTGTAAGAAGCTTTGACTGACACAAGTATATTTACAATTAATTACAAGACTAACATAAAGTGATCTTTATGAAAATTGCCAGTAATCCAGGATTTCCTCCTCTCCAGAAATCACTATTCACAGGCTAGTGTGCTCTTGTGAGTTCACAGTCATTAATAAATGTCAACACATTTATTTATTTATTTGTTACTTTTTAATGTTTTCATTTTGAAAACTACTGTAATTTTTTCTGTATTTGTATGCTATATACATGAATGCACACAAACATATGCTTACCAATAGTTTGATTTTCATAAGAAAGTGTATTGTGTATATTTCCCCTTTTGCCATGTAAAATATATTTTAGAGGCAAGGTTTCACTTTGTGCCCCAGGTTAGTCCCAAATTGATGATTATTATATCTCAGCAACCCATTTACTGGGATAACAAGTATGTTCCAACACACACATACACACATACACACACACACACACACACACACACACACTGACCCATAATTCATAATCACTGTTCGTGAATACATTGGTTTTCATTTCAGATTTGATTTGAAAATGTACTGATTGATGTATTTTATAATTGCTGAATTATTTAAAATATGTAACCCTTTGTGTAGAGATCGTTTAAGTTTGACTGTACATACATTGCATTGTTACCAGAAGGGGTGCTATGCATGAGAAAGAGTGTATTTTTGTGTGTGTGATTGTGTACGTATACACATATGTGTGTGTAGTGGGAGAGGCTGAGAATTTAACATTATATATATATGTATAATATATTATATACATATATTTGAGGAACAAGCTCTTCTGGCCTTCATGAGCCTCCCAGCATACCCCCTATCTGGCCCCTGGTGATTTCAAGAGGAGTCACTAGATGCTTAGAGTCTGCCTTGGTCATTTTCTTATATATGTATATTGTTTCACAAACCTGGCAGACTCCATAATCAAAGGAAGAAAAGAGTCTTTAGATTCCAATATGGTCTACAGTATTTTTGATGAGGGGAAGACCTAACAGAAACTGAAGAAGCCAATGATATTATCATGCCCCAGATGTTCAAAGGCTGTACCCATTGGTATGCTTTCTGTTGAGAGCTCAAAACTGAACCAATGGTCAATATAGCCATTTCTAGACCCACAGTATAAATCTTGCTTCCTATTCATGCCAGGTTTCTAATATAAGCAGCTGTCTGTGTCTTCTCTATTTTTTTAAACCTCTTTTGGTGGACTTCACTCATGAAGTTAATAAACACTTACTAGTATCATTATTGACACAACACAGTATTTCCTTTTGAATGAACCACTTTTGATAATCATTAAGAAAAAGTCCCATCCCCTGTAGAGCTTGATCTCATCATAATGTGGAGTAGACTGTTTTGCTGTTACGTCAAGATACAGTAAGTGGTGAGCATAAATGAAAATGAGATGGAATGGCACAGAGGTGAGAAGAAGGTTGTAATCTTTTCTGTTTACACTCTAAACAGTTTTAATCTTTATGAAAATGTAAAATGTGCATTTATGAATGTTATATAGCCTAGCTTTAGCTTATGTAAATAAAATGAACAAGTTGGCAGTAACCTTTACAGAGGGTTGTAATTTTCAATAGAAAAGTCAGGGAACTGTCAATGGGAAGGTGAGATTTGTGTTGCCTTGAAAAAAAGGATTAGACTTGCAAATGCCAAGACTCTGTACTACAAAGTTTATTTTCCTCATCCTTGACACACACACACACACACACACACACACACACACACACACACTTGCTTATTTGCATTGTTTCTCAGGTCATCATTTCCTTCTTTGGTTGGTTAGGTTCTCAGTCCTAGGGCAAAATGGTTTACTGTTGAAACCTCAGAAAGCCTTGTGTAGAAGTTAACTAGCTTGTATGAAGTTGTGAGTTTAATTTCGAGGATCAAGAACATTCACACATACACACATGAACATGTCCACATATACAAACACACATAAATATTCATACACTTATGCATACACACACATAAACATGTCTTACATGCACAACTCTGAACATACTTCAGATTCTTCTACAAAGAGTATTTATCAGTATAGTAAAAATTATGAGGAACAAAGGTAAATTCTACCCTTTAAATTTATGAATCCTATTAGAATGTGTGCATAATTTTAAAATCAGCAGCATTGTTGTCCAAATGTAGTCACATGCTTTATGGATGCTTGCTGAGTGGTGAGGCAAAGAGCAGGATTTCTCTTTTTTTTTTATGCTTGGAATCTGACTTAGTCATTCTCATATATTTGCATATAAGGTTCCCCCTCTATTTTCAGATCACATATTGTGTTTTCCCAGGTATTATTAGGTTTCGGTGCTTAGTTGTCCTTTATATTGTCTACACAATGCATTTTAATTGACCCTCAGTAAATAGAATTTTTCTGCACTTTTTCTTTAAATATTCTCTTCACTTCTGTGTATTTTTTATCTGGACTTATTTTTCTATAAAGCACAATTTGTGCTTTATAGAACATAATTCTTTGTAATAACTGCATTTTGAGTTCCATTTCAAATATTTTTTTTTTTTACTGGTATGCCTTTCCACAAGCTGTAAGTGGAAGCCTCTGTTTATAACAGAGTATATTTCCAGTAAAATACATAAAATCATAACCTGCCATCAAGGTAGGACTTTTGAACCCTCTTGGCCATTAGAGGAACAAGCTCCCCTAGCCTTCATGACCTCATCAGAACACAGCTTATCTGTCTCCTGGTGATTTCAAGAGGAGTCACTGGATGCCTAGAATCTGTCTCAGTCATTCTCAGTTATTTAAATCCACCAGCATTGAAGGTAAAATGTAGGGAGTTTGCTAACAAATTGCAGAGTGAAATTCCATTTCTTGCCACTTATATGATCCAGGGAAGGTTAAATTTAACTTCTGTATTCTTTCTTATTCTGACCTAAGAAGTAAAAGTAAAATTACCACTAACTTTAGGGGTTTATTGTTAGAATTAAATTAATAAGTACATACTTAAATTTGACATATATTTATTCTTTAAGAAAAAGAAAAAAAGAAAAAAAAACAAAAAAAACAAAAAAATAAAAATAAATAAAAATAAATTAAAAAAAGAAAAAGAAAGGAAGAAGAAGAGATTGTGAATGCTATGACATGAGTATCAAGGTCACAGGAACTCATTCTCTGCTCCCACCATGTGGATCCCAGTGTTGAACTCAGGCCCTCAGCCTTGGCAGAAATCATGTTTGTTAGCTGTGGCATCTCACCAGCACCAACGTTTAAATTTAAGAGAATGATTGCCACATATCAAGAATTACATGAGTGAAGCCCATTTATTCTTTATTTTATTTACTATTATATACAGACAATAGTTTTTATTTGTTTGTTTTTTTCTTTTCTTCCATTAGTTTTTAGTTCTTTATCTTTTTTTGCAGTTCAGTGATTATCTCCCTCCTGGTTCCCGCTCTGACTATTCCTCATCCCATACCTCATCTCCTGTCTCTAATAGAATGTTTCCAACCCCATTCCCACCACCATCCCAGCAGACTTCTGCACTCCCTGGGGCCTCAAGTCATTTGAGGTTTAGGTGCATTTTCTCTCACCGGGGCCATACCAGGCAGTTCTCTGCTGTATATGTGTCAGAGGCCTTATATTAGCTAGTCAATGATGTCTGATTTGTGGCTCAGTATCTAAGGGGTCCAGGTTAGTTGAGACTGCTGGTCTTCCTATGGGGTTGCCTCCTCCACAGCTTCTTCTAGCTTTTCCCTAATTCCACCACAGGGGTCCTCAGCTTCTGTACATTGGTTGGGTATAAGTATTTGCATCTGGCTCTTTCAGCTGCTTGTTGGGTCTCTTGAAAAACAGCCATGCTAGCTAGGCTCCTGTTTGTAAGTACATCACACCACCAGTAATACTGTCAGCTTGGAGCTGGATTCCAATTTGGGCCTGTCACTGGACCTCCTTTTCCTCAGGCTCTTCTTCAGCTTTATCCTTGTAGTTCTTTTAGACAGAAACAATTCTGGGTCAGAAAGTTTTACTGTGGGATGGCAACCCCATCCCCTCCACTTGCTGCCATGTCTTTCTACTGGAGGTGGACTCTTCACGCTACCTCTATGTCTGGCCATATTTTTATCACAAAATATGTTTTGTTTTTTGACAGATAATGTGTCTTATCTAATCTTTTACCAAAGAAAAGTAGCAAGGAAAAGAAAAGGTATTTGCACAGCATTCTCTTGCAAATGGTAGGGAAAACAATGAAATTCTGAGGGAGTGAGCACATTCCATAGGATGTCCTAACATCAACTGAGCAATATATTCATATTGTAAGAAGGGAAAAGTCACAATATAAAGACGTGTGTACAAGATTTGTATTTAATAACATATTTGAAATTAAAATAAAATAGCTAGCTACAGTGAGTTAACCTACACATGCAGATGGACATTTCACAAACTCTGGACTAGTAGACTAAAGAGCTATAAAAGAAAGTGATAGAATTAACCTCAGGTGAACTCCTCTGGTGTTGATGAAAGAGTGCCTTTATCCTGGAATGCTGGGATGTATCAATGACCTAAGTGCCTACATGGCAGTGGAGTTTTAGTGAGAGTAGACAAACCTCAGGCTAAGATGAAATTTTGTGAAGTTGAACTACTTTGTACTTATGGATAGAGTATCGTTAAGTCTTTCTTCCTTTCTGTTACAGAAAATATTTCAGTAATGCTTTGAAACAATTTAAAATTGGTCCATTTTCTTCATGAAAATGGATGCAAGGATGGTTACAAATTTGGGACAACATAGGAATTACACATTGAAGCAAAGGAACTGAAAGAGCATATTTTTACTTTCAAGCCTTTAACATGAAGATCTTTGAAAAATTTAATTTGAGAGACTAAGATATATCTTCATTTAAAATTTTACTATGAAATTGATATCCTTTATTTTTATTACTGAAATGATGGACTACAGTGTGTAACAGGGATATTATATGGTTGACTTGCTAATTTGTGTTAAGAATATGTATGCATGATGAGTATACTAAAGATTCTAATGTAAAATTTATATGAAAATTAATTATCAATATAAAATATAAGGCTTTTAAACTTTCTTTTAAAACTAATAAACATAATGAAGGGAAAATCATATGGGAGATGTAGTAAGTAATATAAAAGGTATTCTATCATTCTGAAACTGTCAACATATAGGAAAGTGACTGATGGTTTAACTGTACTCTTCATCTGTGATGTTAAATTGAAACATTAGTCTGCTTTCTATATGCATCTAATCATATTAGCGTCATTCATTCTTTTAAAATTCAAAATCATGAAGAAGCTTAAAAGTGGCATGGTTATATCCTATTTTAAATACATACTGTTTTTCATTGAGAATTTAAAAGATTCAAAGATTTTATTTTATCCTACATTGAAACAGCCAAGTTATTTTGTTATATTGACTGTGACTGAAACATGGGTCTCCTGTATTAGGAATAAAGAATTTAATTATAGTAGAGCTGGCAGCAGGCCTGTGAATGTACTAGTTTCTGTCTTTCGTGCCTCCCAAGTACTACTTGATGGAAGTTATATTTATGCAGATAGTACAAAACAATATTTTATTTTTTAATTATTGATGGATCTAGCAGAGCAGGATTTCTAGGTCCAATACAATCTTTGTGCCATTGAACAGATAAACCTGTCTCTCATTCATAAAGAATATATAGGATACTCAGAACTCTGAAAAGCTGCCTATTGAAAAACTAAATGTATTAGTGGAACTAAATGTTCTTATATAAACTCAAACTTTCCTTTGAATCTGTTACTGCATGGGCATAATGTAAATCTTCTCAAAAGATTCTGTGTGTACATGGCACAGTATATACAGCATTTGCTTAGGACTGTCACCAGGACTCCATATAACTTTGAACTACTGACTTCAACTCTTTCTCAAAGTGTTCCACAATCAGCTCTCTATAAAGCCCTACAGATAGCAGCATATTCTAGGCAGAGAAATATGGCTATTTTTTTCATTTTTTTCTCATTGACATTTCCACTTGCCCAAGATTCACTAATACACACTTATTCAGGCTCTAATGTGTTCTCAAAAAAAAAAAGAAAGAAAAAGAAAAGAAAAAAGAAAGAAAAAAAAAGAAACCCAAACTGAAACCAACCAACCAACCAACTAACAAATAATAGCAACAACAACAACAACAACAACAACAACTATTCTAACAGATTTTTGGTCAGTTAATTTGGACCTGCATTCTTTTACTACAAAGATTAGTATATTTGACAGCTTCAGCTAAAGTCAAGGATATTATTCACTATCTTATTTAGTTGGATACCTCCCACTACAGATATATACTCCAAAGAAGGTGATATCAATAAATAATCATTTGTACCTCCTGGAAACTAATTTCAATCACATTTCTCTAGTCATCAGGACTTCATGATCTGGTAGTGGTTTATTCAGTACTTGAAGAATGTTTATAATGTGTCCTGAGAAAATATCTGTTAAAGTCTTGTTTCTATGGATGCATTACAGTTCTGGGACCACATGTACTTCTGGAAAGAAATGCTAATAGCTATTGTTCACACCACGTTTGGCTTAATTAGACTGGAACAGTTTTAATGTGTAATCAGTGCCTCCAGTGTGCTTTCATGGCAAGTTAGTAAGCCTTAAAGCCCTCAAGCCAGTTAAGAAAAGCTGTCTGAAGACAGTGGAGCCCATAACATTTGACTTACATCATGTGTCAGGTGGTTTCTACCTATCGCTTCGGATGATGTACTGATGCAGGTGGAATTAGAAGACCTTTAAATTTAATGCTCATTGATAAGGGGTATAGGAGCTGGTGCTGCCAATTAATTTTTTGTGGTAAAGTTAGATAGACTCATAGACATTTTGTAAGAGATGGAATACTGAGGAATTGTTTCATTTAAGCTACCTAATTCCATTTGAGAGAGTAGTATTTGGATGGATTTCTTTGTAGGAAAAGTTCCAGAAGTGATGCTGAAGACAAATGATGATTGAAGTCTCCCTCTGCTCTATCCTTACTTGGATCTTAGCTATTTCTCTATTTCCTGGGTGTTGGAGTTGTGGCCTCCCTCCCAGTCCCCCAAAGGCTAAGTTTCCCATTCTACTGATTATACATTCAACTTTCTTCATTTATTTTTCCCAGCAAAGAGACTTGTCATGTGGAGTATCAATAATATATTTGATTTAAATTATTGAGTTGTTTTATTTTTTCCACAATGCCCTATGTCATATTCAGAAATCACGGCATTTAAGCAGTGCTCATTGTCTTTATGACCTAAAGATTGCAACAATCCAATAAATGAATGTAGTCATTGAAAAATAATTGAATAGAAATTCTTAAGTGATTTTTCTTACCAGACTGCTACCTTGCCTGTGAACCTACTAGGCTTGTGTAGGGATATTTTTAGGTTAGTAGGCAAGTATTATGAGTAATAACAGGATAAAATCACAGTCTTTTGAGGCAAGTTTGTATGACTCCTCTGATCTTCACCCAGGAAAGGACCAAGGAAATGAGTATCTCTGAGGAACAACACTACCTTTACTGATGTAGTGAATTAAGACCAGAGAAAGAAACTATTCAGACATCTTTTTTAGTTTGCACACACAGTGGTACAGCCCTGAAACACCAGCAAGTGAGAGGTAAAAATCAGATACATAAGAAGTTCAAATCCATCACCTACTACTTTGAGATTACTTTGGATATATTAGAACCTGCGCAAAAACACTTTGCTAATGAGTGTAAATTTGCTTTTTAATTGGTGTATATTAATCACACAAAAGTGTTTTTCCACATCATCATGACATTTCTGTATATATATCAAAAACGTTGTGCATTTCAGAAACTATGTCACTCCTTACATAGCATTTAAGAATGAAAAGTAACATAAAAGTCCCCAGCACAATCCACTGACTGTTGACCTGCTATGGGGCAATATTTGAAACAAAACCACAGTATTCTTGGATGATAATGTTCTAAAAGACAGAATCATGAGGCAGGCTAGCTTCATGGTCCAAGAGGATAGGGCTGATGTTGACTGAATAAACTTAACATTTCATAACATTCTTGTCGCTATCTCCAGATGTAAGAGGCTCAGGCAACTTCATGAATTTCTGTCCAATACTGCATTCTTTGTAATGTAGCAGTTCAGGGCTAAGAGAAAAACCTTTGGCTTTAGTGAATTGGAGGTCTTTTTCCAGATTCTCAATTAAACAGATAAGACAAAATAAGAAATTTTATTCAATATAAACGAGAGATTATAACTTTCTGTACACAAGGCAGAGAGAGAAAGAGAGAGAGAGAGAGAGACAGAGACAGAGAGACAGAGAGAGAGACAGAGAGAGACAGAGAGAGAGACATAGAGAGACAGAGACAGAGAGAGGCAGAGAGAGACAGAGAGAGGCAGAGAGAGACAGAAAGAGAGATAGAGAGAGAGAAGGAGAGAGACTCTTAGCTACAATGGTGCTGTGAAAGTGACTAGACTAGATAGTTTGTAAGTGATAGAGTCATGTTAGTTACAAAATTGAAAGGCAATGTGATTTATACATAAAATAAATCATTGTGAACACACAAAGATGAGAATAATGAATAATAAAATCATAAATTTGCAGTTTTAAAGCTCCTTATATCAAAAAAGATTTTCTGGGTCTTTAAGTCCTTAAAAATTGTGATAAAGATGCTGAAATATAGTTCTTTACAGTTTGGGGCTTCTGGTGTTGGGTAGGAAATACTCAGTTGTAATTAAAAAGGTGGCCAGTGGGAGATTGACCATGATTTATTGAGTATCTGGACAACAAAAGTTAGACATAGTGGTTTTTTTTTGTGTGTGTGTATGTGTGTGTGTGTGTGTTTTGTTTTGTTTTGTTTTATAAGAGAGGGTGCAAAGGTGGGAAGGTGTAACTGAGACGAATGGAAAGTGAGTGGGATCAGGGTACATTGTATACATTCCCAAATAATTAATAAATTTTATGTTCCTAGAAAAAAGAAAGTAGATATATACACCTCAAAATACCTTCATGAACCCCCTGAAACTGACAGGGTTAACTCAGTTTAATTCACATTAAGAAACTCAGATCATTATTGCTACTTAGAAGAGGCTTTGGCAAACTCAGACACCTAGATAGGATGGTCTTTAACCTATAGGTATGCCTATATGTGTGCAATGTGCTTTTTGGGTATATAGTTTTCATAAGAAGTATCTCATGATAGTCTCAAGTTTTATAATAGCAGTGGACTTTGTGTACCTTTGACTTTGGTAAGCAACCACTTCCCATATTCCTGTAAGTAACTCCAATAAATTTCACTGATTCAACAATAAACAACAATGCCTTGATCAGAGATGTTTCCTTATTTATCAGTTGTCTTTTAGAAAGGTGTGAGTTGCATCTATTTTTTTAATTAACTTCAATTATCTACATTTTTAGAAAGAATCTCACTCTGCACCATAGATTTTCTTAGAAGTCCTTATGAGGATCAATTTGACATCAGACTTGGGGTTCTCATACCTCAGTTTCCCAAAGGCTAAGTGAGATTACAGCGTGACCTATAAATGCCTGAATATTTATAACTTTGGAAGAACACTAAAACCATATTGGGTTGGTATAGCTTAGTCTCTGAGAGCTCCGAGATGTCCAGGTTAGTTGTCTCTTTGGTCTTCTTGTGGGATACTCATTCCCTTCAGAGCTTTCTATCCTTCCCCCAACTCTTCTATAATAGTCCTCAACATTCATCCAGTGTTTGGCCGTGGGTGTCTGAATCTGTTTAATTCAACTGCTGAATAGAGCCTCTCAGAGATCAGTCATGCTAGGCTCCTGTCTGCAAGCACAACAAAGAATCATTAACAATTTCAGGGATTGGTGCTTGCCCATGGGATGGGTTTCAAGTTGGGTTGGTGATTGGTTAGCAGTCTCTGCTCCATCTTTGTCCCTGCATTTCTTATAAACAAGATAAATTGGGGTTGAAAATTTTGTGAATGGGTTGGTGTCTTTATCCCTCCACTGTGGGTCCTGCTTGTCTACAGGCAGAAACCTCTAAGGTTCCATGTCCCTACTGTTCAGCATCCTGGCTAAGGTTTCCAACATTGATTTCTAGGAGCCTCCTGCAGCTCAGGTCTCTGGGACTTCCTAATAATTCCTGTAATGTTCTCCTACACTTCCAGTAGCTACCGATGTCCATTCATTCTCCTCTTAAGCATATCTGATCCTGCTCCCCCATTGCTCTTCACCCCACCCACTTCCATCCCCACCTCTGCCTCTTATGACTGTTTTGTTCCCCTTCTAAGTGCGATTCAACGTCTTTGCTTGGGTCTTCCTCTTGTTTAACTTCTTTTGGGGTTTGGGTATATCATGGGTAGAATTATGTTTTTGGCTGCTATTTTTTATCAGTGAGAACATATCACACATGTTCTTTTGAGTCTGGGTTACCTCACTCAAGATGTTATTTATTGGCCCCATGCATGATGTCCTTATTTTTAATAGCTAAATAGTATTGCATTGTGTAAATTACCCATATTTTCTGAAACCATTCTTTGGTTTAGGATATCTGGGTTGTTTCCAGGTTCTGACTATTATGTATAAAGCTGCTGTGAACATAGTGGATCATGTGTTCTTTGCTGTGGTTTAGCATATGGATATATGCCATGTATAGTATACCTGAGTCTTAAGATAGAACTATTTTCTTTCTAAAAAAAAAAAACAAAAACAAAAACAAAAAAAAAATCAGCCAGATTGACTTACAGAGTGATTGTATAAGTTTGTACTCCCAGAAGCAATGGAGGAGTGTTTCCCTTTCTCCTCATCCTCACCAGGATGTCGTGTTGCTTGAGTATTTGATCTTAGTAATTGCGATTCATGTAAGATGGAATCTCACGTAATTTTGATTTGCAGTTCCTTAACAATTAAGGATGTTGAAAATTCTTTTAAATACTTCTCAGCCATTTGATATTGCTCTGTTGAGAATTCTCTGTTTAGCCCTGTATCCTGTTTCTTAATTGAGACATTTGGCTTGTTGGAGTCTAACTTCTGGAGTTCTTTGTATATTTTGAATATTAGACATCTGTCAGATGTAGGATTAGTGAGGTCATTTGCCAGTTTGCTGCCATTTTGTCTACATTTTGTTTGGAAATTTTGACCAAAATTTCCTTGAGGAGTGATACTCTTTTTTTTTTTTTTTCTGTTAAGTTCCATGCTATAGTTACTGCACTTTTGCTGGTGCACTACTCCCACAAGTGGATCTATCCAGGTAGACTTCAGGATCAGGAAATATTAAGTAAGAAACATATTTCAGTGTGTCCTTCTAACAGTTCAGCAAACTGATTATGGAAGAAGAATTGAAGTTTTAGAAATCATTTATATGTTATTAAATTTTTTGTTATTTTATTTTGAGGGAATGTAATTATATCATTTTCCACCTCCGTCTTCCCTCTAAATGCTACACCTCATTGTTCTCCCTCAATTTCATGGCTTGTTTTTTTCATTATTCATTGTGTGTGTGTATGTGTGTGTGTGTTTGTGTGTGTGTGCGTGTGTGTATGTGTATGTGTGTGTTTTCTTTTCAGTTTATTAGTTGCCCTTAAATTTTATGCAAAGGAAAAGTCCCATTTAATGTTCCTTCCCACTAATCAGAGAAAAAAAGATGCAGTTGTACAGGAGGATATTTTTTACCCAAACATAAAATAACTTGGGATAGTTTTAAATGTTTATGATCCATTTAAAGAGCACTGCAAAAATAATTGAGTGATATCTATTTAATTTTTCTAAAATATCCTTATTGTCTATTACAAAAATAAAGCATTGTTCTAACTATGATAATAGTAAAGCTATTTGAAGTTATCCCTATAATTAACAAAAATTTAAATAATATTAACAGAAGCAAATAAGCATTCATATCAAAAATGTGTTGACAGCCTGCCTTATCATATGTGAAAATCATGCTCACTTACTAGAAGAAAAATAAGAGTTTGAGAAAAATAATCTTAAGTGAATATGTATCTGTAATTCTAAACAATCTTTGAACATCAATCTCCATACTTTTCTGCATCACCATTGTTAATTTATGACTCTGTTGTTATGAATGCTGCAGTCTTATAGACTTCCTAAAGTTATTTCAGATCCATCTTAAGGCACTGAGTTAACGGCTTTTATTCCCAGAATAATCCAATTCTCTTAAATTAAAGGATTCAAGTATATAATATATATACACGTGTGTGTGTGTATGTGTGTCTCTGTGTGTGTGTTTGGATTTCTCTTTTCTCAATACTGGAATTTGGTAGAGTTTCTACAATTTCTGTTTTGATTTATTGTGATTGTTGTTTAATTGGTTGTAGTTTGAAAGAGGTATTTCCTTGTTAGGCTCTTGTACTTGAAGACCTTGTCCTTATTTATTAGCATTCCTTGAGGGAGCCTGTAGAACCTTTAGGTGGGTTGGACTTGAGGTAAGAAGTGTATGTATCACTGGTGATTGGCTTTGGGGTTAATGTAATTGCATTCTCTGACTCTCTCTCTGTCTCTCTCTCTGTCTCTCTCTCTGTCTCTCTGTCTCTCTCTGTCTCTCTCTCTCTCTCTCTCAAACACACATGCACATACACATACATGCTCTCTCTTACACACACATACACTCACTTTCTCTTTTCCTCTCTCTGTACTTGTCTCTCTATTTTCCTGTCTCTCTGTTTCTCTGTTTCTCTGTATCTCTCTGTCTCTATCTCTCTTTCTGATTCCTCTGTGTGGTGTCAGATATATCTTCATGGTTACAGAAATTACTTCAGTTAAGAATTGGAAGTTTACGTCTTTTTTTCCTTTTGTCTTAATATTTTTACCCTCTTCAGTATATTCTGGGAGAAAATAGGGTTAAATATATATGCTAATTTTCCAGTTGGTAAAGCTACAGATCTTACTCTTTGGAATTGGATAGCTTATCATAAAACATGAAACAAATTTATTTGATTTTACTGTCAAGTATTATTCAAGTTGAATCAAAATTTAAAAACAGAGTGTGAAATATTTAATGAATTTTAAAAATTAATTTTGAAAATAACAAACTTTCCTAAGGACAAAATGTTTAGACCGAGGTAGTCCTTGGGTTCCAGACCTGAGTAACATCAGCTTCCATCTTTCTCATTTACAAATAACAGTGTATTACTGACCTGTGTTATCAGAGACAACTTTGTTATCCTCATACCATGTCCTAGACAAGTTTACATGCTTCAGAGAAGAGTCTTTCCTGTAGCATTCCAAATGTCTACTGCAAGCATTTGATGGTGATGTTCATGCATTGCCTTCAGACTATTCCTATTTCTTCCCCAAAGTTCCTTAGGGTTTAGTTACATCTTATCTTCTGCAATCTTGTCACTGTATCCTTAAAAATCTGTCAAGATTATTACTTAGCACATTTTAAAAGACGAACTAAACTTTTAAAGTTTAAAGTAACTAAACTTACTTTTTAAGTTTAAAGTAACTAAACTTACTGAAAGATTTATTTAGTTACATGAACTTTAGCTTCAAGTAACAAATGAACTATTGAGGTTTCCATGTCCTGGGGACAGCTGTTAGGATAGAAAGCACTAGTACAATTTAAATATTATGTCTACCAGGTTATAGAGTAAAAATAAAATTCCTAAAGAGTTTGGGAATAAGGAAATGATGTATGTGACAAAAGAAACTCTCTAAAGTGAAGTTGGTAAAAATTATTTTTCTCATTTGTTAATTTTAACTTTTATATGAATAGAATATTTTCAAACGCTTTCACTTTAACTGTTGTGACACCAAACTAATTATCATAAAAGGTCTTAGGAACACATTGAAATCATCAAATTCCAAGAACAAAGTGGAATTAAGAGGTCTCTACTGTAAGATAGAATATTAAACAATTCTTTTATACTGAGGGGGAAATTTCTGAATCATAGCCATAATCAGGTAAGAAACTTCCCACAGACCCCATGACTTGCCCAGAGGGAAGGCTGTGTATCTGTCATGTGGGTCACAGACACATATCTGCTGTAGTCTTCAAAAACGAAGCAGATATGTAAATTGTGTTATTTAATTTTAAAATTTATTTTCAATATAAGAATTTCCTTTAAAATAATTATTCTTTATAAATTATCTTTTTATATCTTCTTGGCATGAATATATAGCATGTTTTAAATAAAATTTACCCTTAAAGAGAACATAAGATTATTAATTCATCTTATTTCTTAGGGTTATAGACAATTGCAACAGTTAACCTCTCTCTACAGATCCATGTAAATAATTGGGAATATCAATCACGTTCTTTCATCTTTTTCTCAGTTCCTACTTTAAGTCATGTTTGCAAAATGGTTGCATTAAACACCAGTATTGACTACACTGTAAGCCTTAAGCTGTATCCTGCCTTGTGATTTATTTATAGTTTTATATCATGTTGTTGGAGAAGAATCAATGAGATGGACAGATGGAAAATTTGTTTCTTACCCTTGTATTGATCTAGCATGCCCTTACTCAAAGCCATAAATGAAGTGCTGTTGCATTTTGTTTAGAGAGACGTCTTTTCTAACAGGATTCTTTATGCATTTTATCCATGTCCTTGAACATGTGTGAGCTACACGTGCAGTTCTCTTGTTAGTGCTTCCATTCAATACCAATCTCACTGCTTACTTGTCACCTCTACTAGACTGCCACTTCCCATAGTGGTGGAGAAGTGCCCACCTCGAGGTCTTTTCAGTTATTGTCTATTTGTCCAGAAATCTTATTCATAAAAAGAATTAGGGTGGTGCATATGCATATGTGTTTGCATGCGTGTGTGCATGTGTGTGTGTGTGTGCGTGTGCATGTGTATGTGTGTTTGTGTGTATGTGCATGTCTGTGTCTGTATGTTTGCTAACCTTTGTATAATAATATAGCATAAAAGTGGATAGAGGTGGTTTTCTCCTCCTACCACATAGTTACCAAGTTGTCAGCCTTACATTAAGTACCTTTATCCAAACTTGGTATTAAATGGATCCTTACCAGCCCAGAAAACCTCTTCTAACAGACAATTTCATAATTTTTTTTATTCATGTAAAAATTGCTATTGGGGAAGAATTTCTAGCAATGCAAGATGTAAATGTGTATTTTGCCATACTGCTTTATCTTCTTCAAGAAATGATCACTGAAAGACCAGAGGTTGTTCAGTTATTACTTTTCTTTCCGTTTTATAAACCTTTACCATTTCTTTTCAGAATTCATATTTTATGATGGTGTTATTTTGCTCGTCACATACTAATTACACAGATCTGTTAGTTAAATAGGAAGAGAAACCTTTATTTGAAATTCACAATATTTTAATGTAAATGAGTAAATTAACACAATCACATGTACGAATGAAATTCCAAAGTTAAAAGAATGCACCTGTACCTAGAACTAAATTTCTATCTGTAACAGCTTTAAAACATCCTGTGAACTCTTGAAAATGTAAGGCATTAAGAATCAACTTCAGTGTTATACACATGCATAACATTGAATAATGTAAATAATGTACAATCCATGTCTATTCTGCATGGCTTTATGTATAAAATAAATACACAAATATATAAAGTAAAGAAGTAAATGGAATTACAATAAAAAATACTCTTCTAAAATTTCTTTAAGACATTAGGAGAAATATTTTTTCTGGGATGACATTTTTATTCAAGTATTAATTACTCTGTAGAAACATTAGGAATTTAGAATTTAAAACAACTCAGTGTTAGCCTTTCTCTCTTTATTTCAATTGCTTGTTGACCTTTACAAAGTCACAAATAATAGCTCTGCATGTCAAAGATAAATCCCAAGAGTGATATTAAACAGATCAAGACTTTGCTTTGTTCTCATGGCAAGTGATTCTGTCCCTAGGCATTATATCATGGTTGTGGCAATCTTTTGTTATAAAAGTGATTTATGTGTCGAAACAGGAGAATACTACAGTCATTCAAGTGAACTAATTGCATTCCAGAAACAATCTTCTTTCTCTCCTCTGATAATAAACCAAACCTATGTTTGGTTTTCTTCCAATTAATTCATGTTCTGTTTTCATTCTAATAATAACCTGCAATACTCAGCCTTAATCATGGTAAGCAGTTTCAAATCATTTTGTCTCATCACGGTGTTGGATAAACACTTCTGATTTAGACTTCAATAATTCAACATTAGTAGAGCTCATATGAGACTTAGATGTCTGACAGAAAATCTCAGCAGGGATTACTTAGTAATTATTGGTTTCATTGAGGTTTATGTAGCACTGCAGTTAGCTATGAGCCAGAAATACAAGCCCTAGAGAGCAAACCAAGCCAAGCTTGCACAATCATTGCTGTTCACCTATTAGATATGTCATAAAAATGAAATTGAAGTCTCTCTAGTGAGGGATCAAACTGTCTAAAATCTCATAATATTTTAGAATCACAGATATGTAAAGATGAGAGAACTCAATTAGATTACCTAATCACTTCTCCATCCCTTTCTTTCTCTTTAGGGACTGTTCTCTTAATGCCATATTTGATTATTTTGTGTAGCTATTGAAATGACTTGGTCCAGAACAATTCTATACTTCCCTCAGGAGAACTCGCCCTGCTCTAATAGATTTCATTGTAGGGAAGTGATTTCTAATGCTGAAATGTTTTTCTCTCTTGATTTCAAATGGTTCTCCACTTTCAACATTTGTTTGGTATCCATTTTTTTCTATAGCTTATACACAACCCGTGTCAAACAAACAAACAAACAAACAAATTGGTAAATACTATATTTCATTACATGAGATGAAAACCATGGGCAATGAGACTTCTGAAAAGTAAAACCTAGTTAATTGGTATCATATTTATTAATCAAATAAGAAAATTTCTTTGAGTGTTATGTATTTAAATTGCCACAATCATTTTTGTAAGATTACTCTCCTTTTACCTACTTGTGAAATCATGAACAGCATTGGAGTATACAAAAGAAATAATCACACCAAACGTTTCAGGATTCAGAACTATGATAAATATTCTACTGACAAGTTCTGGGAAAAGCAGTATGCATTTATCACAAAATAATGGATTATGTTGATCTCCTCTAATTTGTGAAGGATGCTATATCTTGTCTCAGTCTGTGAGGTATCACTCAAATATCACTGTTACTGATTCTGATTCAATAGGCATTTTGCATTAGACCTTTTCATACATGTTTATATTATTTCCTTTGTTTTTGAATAGCAAGTATTATTACCTTCCTCTATACAATGCAAAAGGTGAATTCAAGCTGAAAGAATATCACAGGACAGCCAGAAGTTTAACAAAAATATGTTTCTAAGAACAAAGAAAATGTTATTAACCTCAGTACCATGCTGCTGATCTCTGTTCATTTTTAAGAACTTTATGAATATTTAACTTTATTAGAATCAAGTGACCAACTGAATAAAAGAGAATTGTCACAGTATTCAACTTCTGTTACAGACATATGTTTTAAAATATCTCTGAAATTTCTCCTTTGAGTCTCAGGGTGAGCACAGAAATTATCCACAAACTTTAAATCACCAATGGATGTTATGGATGGTATCAAAAACATAGAGTAAGGAAAATATGAATAAAGGCCGAGTTAGGCCCAAAACTTTATATTCTCACTGTACCCAAGCAAAAGTTTTGAATATAAACTTTTTAGCAACTTTGGTTCATTATAGTTTACAAAACAATACAAAGATAGAGGGCTGTTATATTCATTTGGTGATTTAGCTAAAATCAAGAAGGAATAACTAATACTTATTATTTTCTATAGATATATGTAACACATCTTTAGGCCAACATCATTCCATGAAATTCATTTATTTTCTAAATAATACATTTTTTTCTAATAGCAATATCACCATTATAACAGGAAAATTAAAAAATCTAATGCTGGGTTGTATCTTCATTATCTAGCTTTTCTAAAGCATTTCCCTTTAGAGTTGAAGTACTTAAATCGGAAACATAAGTGATGTTGGTAGCTGTTGCTCTGCCCTTTACTATTTTTAAATGTTCAATTATAAATTATTTTAGAATTATTTAAACATTGATAAATAGTTTTGAACATTTTCAACACATTTCCTCTTAGTAATATTGTAGTCATGGCATAATGCTCAAAAATCAAGAAATTAACATCACAACCAAGATTACTGGTTAGACAATAGGTTTCACTACACAAACTAACAGCAAGTTCCCATTACTGAAGACAACACTTACAAAATTCATTGAATATGGAGAAGGTAAACTAGTGCTTGCATAGGTAAACTAGAGCCTTCACCACTACATGCTAGCATCTTTGGTATATGAAAGTACTCTACAGACTATCAAAGGAGAAATGTGGACCTTAATCCTGCCTGTAACCCTTTGACCTTCAGTGGTGTCCTGACTGCAAGATTTTCTGGTACAATGATGGCACAAATCTATTAGAAATAACCAACTAATATCTGTCTTAACATAAGACCCATTCTTGCCTCCTGATTTAGACCCATAGCCAACATTGCTTGGGTAACCAAGAACTAGAAACTAGATATGCCAGGGACTTGGGGTAAATCAACTACTAATGTTCTCATAAAAGAGTATAGCAATGAAATGACTCCAGATAACATTCTGTATAGATCAGTGCTGTGCTCAGTGATCATCAAAGAAAATTCCTCCTGCAGCAGATGGAAACAAAAACAGAGACTCAAAGCCAGAGAATTTGTGGAGTGGAAAAACTTGGGACACCCAGCCATAAATAGGAAGTATCCATTAAATCCTCCTCAGGGGTCAGGGGTCCTCCTTGGAGATGAAGAAGCTATAAGATCCAGAGGTGATAGAGGACACCCTGGAAACAAGATCCACTTACTTAACAAGATTGATGCACACATTCACTCAAAGTGATGGTAGCAACATGCACAGAGTCCGCATGGGTCTGCACCAGATGGGTCCTTGAGCTGAAAGGAGAAGTGGACCCATGCCCCCCCTCCCTAACCCAGAAGCTATCTTCAACTGATAACCCCTTGCAAGGGAAACAAAATGCTCTTAAAGCAGATCACATGCCCAGGAGTATATAGCTAACAGAAAAATAAATGCAATGGCTTTATTGGAGGTTCCTTTTCTCTAAATGTCATATCAGGGTTTTGGTTATTTTTTAATAATTTTATATTATTTTCATTTTTTGTTCATTTTATTTACTTATACAGATATACCTATACATATACACAGGAATACATACATATATACATACAAACATATACACACAACACACACATACACACCAT
>NW_021604636.1:11122569-11196826 GCF_004785775.1 Grammomys surdaster | reverse complement strand
ATATATATATATATATATATATATATATATTTATACATATACATATACACACACATATATATATGGTAAAAATATATATACATATATATATATACATATATATATATATACATATGTATCTATATATATATTTTTTACCGGTCTTTTGTGTATATATTTTGGCCTAAAGTTTAGTGCTTTTATGGGATTGTTGGGTTGAACAGAGGGCCCCTGCTTTAATATTTGTTTTGTGTGCTTTTTACGGAATCTTTCTTTCTGTTTTATCCTGCCCTAATGTGGCAGTTTTTTCTATCATAGTATATACAGTTATAGTGTATAGTATTATGTTTTATGTTATGTTGTATTTCTGAGAGATAAAGAGATGATAGATTCAGAATGGAGGAAATGAGAGGAGTAGAGGGAGAGAAAACAGTAAGCAGGATATATGATATAAGAAAAATATCTATTTTCAGTAACATGGGAAAAGGTATTAAATAATAATTAGAATATTCATTAAGAGAGGACTTATACTTTTTACTGAAAGGTCACTAGGAAACAACTAATAAGAATTCATGAAAAACCAATAGAAAGTGAGGGGAGGGTGGGCGGGAGCAGAGTGCAGAACACAGATATGGAGAAGTAGTTTCTACTCATTTTAGCCCATATTTAGAAAGTACTTTATGTGAGACAGATCATGAAGTCAGTGTTTTAATACAATGGTACAAACAACATTGGCATAATATTTTCCTTACAGATATTAGCTATTAAGGAGAACAATAACCAGTAACAATAAATGTATTTTTATTCTAAAAAACAGTTTAACAATAGTGCCAGCACTAATTACTAATAACTGGCTACTACCCCATTGGTGCTACTGAGATTTACTTTCTGTATTATGACACTGTTGTTTATTTCTTCCTTCCAGGATCCAATCCAAAATTTCTTGTGAGATACAGAATTCCTCTTTTCCCCATGATGTCAGTGAGTTTTTAAAAGAAAAATCAATACAATGTATTAGATACTCATGATTGTAAACTTACTTAAACTGATTACACTCGGCATGCAAATTAGCTCTAATAATTAGAAAAGAACCAAGTGCTTTCATTTAATGCATTTACTCATGCACACACATACACACCCAACAACACACACACACACACACGCACACGCACACGCACACGCACACGCACACACACACATCACTTTTAAGATTATGCTGTATCTGTAATGTTTTACCATTTCAGAAAAATCATGTGTGCCTATTCCATTTCACAGGTAGGTCAAAGTGAGACCATACAAGTTGTGAATTTCCAAATTCCTCTTCTTTAGAATCCACTGATAATTATCACCTGGTTCACTTACTTTATGTCCTGAATAAAATATTATTGATTATCTAATTTTAGAACAGAGAAGGATATAGGTAAGGATTTGGAGAGAGAAAATGAGGTAGAAAATGATGTATTTAAAATTATAATCTCAAAAATAGCTTAATCTATAAATACTTACTTTTTAAAGAGAAACAACACCCTGAATTAGTAGAGGTAGTTAGGTATCGTGAATTTAACTTTATTTTTCATCACCAGCTTCTACAGCGAACATTGCCACATTGACTACTACTGTTACAGAGAGAAATATGACTCTCTCTCACATGCTCTCTTGCTCACTCTTAGATGTTCCATTTCTGGGTCTATGCATACATGATAAAATATCTCATCAGTTTCTGAGCTTTGTATATTCAAGGTATCTGGCTAATTATACTCATTATTCTTTTTCACGCTCAAATCTCTCATCTGAACGAACATATCTAGATGACATCAGCCTCCTTTGCACACAAATCCTATTAGGACTCTGATGGCTGTCTTGATTTCCATGGCAAATTGTGAGTCCCATCTTTTGTGTTTCCTTCTGCAGATGTCTAATGAGATAATCTTTCTAAAAGTTCAAGTTCCTGCTTTATTTTTCCTTTTTTTTTTTTTTTTTTGCCTGTAAAAATGCCATTGAACGATTATTCCGAGGACTAAAAAGCAAACTACAGACACTGTTTCTTTGAAACGTATTATTTTCATGTTCATATTACCAATAATGAATAATTAAAATTAATTTACTATATTCATTTTGAAGTTGGGAATTTTGGTTAAAAGTATTCTTCTTGTGTCCTAACAAAATAGTCTACCTAAATGTCATTTTTTTTGTTTTTTTTGTTTTTTTTTGTTTTTTTTATTGGATGATTTATTTACATTTCCTATGTTGTCCCCTTACCCCATCCCCCACCACCCCCTCGGAACCCCCAATCCCCTCGCCCCTCCTCCTTCTTCTCTGTGGATGTAACCTCTATCTACCCCCCCCACTCCCACCTCCCCACCCTCAAAATTCTCACCCCCTGGGGCATCCAGCCTTCATGAGGTCAAGGTTCTCTTCTTCCACCTATGCCCAGCAGGGCCCTCCACTTTTACATATTCAGCTGAAGCCCTGGATCCCCCCTAAGTGCTCCCAGGCTGGTGGTTTAGACCCTGGGAGCTGTGGTTGGTTGGTATTGTTGCTCTCCTCATGGTACCGCAAATCATTTCAGCTCCTTCAGTCTTCACTCTAACTCCTCTATTGAGGACCCCATGATCAGTTCAATGGCTAGTTTTGAGCATCTGCCTCTGAATATGTCTGACTCTTGAAGGCCTCTGAGGAGATATCCATATCAGGCTCTTATCAGCATGCACTTCCTGTCTTCCACATCAGCATCTACCTTTGGTGATTGCACATGGGATAGATACTCAGGTGGAGTGGTCTTGAGACGGCCCCTCCTTCAGTTTCTGTCCCTCACTTTGTCTCCATATTTGCTCCCTTGAGTATTCTGTTGCTCCTTCTAAGAAGGACCGAATCACCCTCACTTGGTCTTCCTTCTTTATGGGCTTCATGTGGCCTGTGAGTTGCATCTTGGGCATTTCAAGGTTCTAGGCTAATATCCAATAATCAGTGAGTAAATACCATGTGTGTTCTTTTGTGATTGGCTTACCTCACTCAGAATGATAATTTCTACTTCCATCCATTTACCTAGGAAACTCTCGAATTCATTGTTTTTAATAGCTGAGTAATACTCCATTGTGTAAATATACCACATTTTTTGAATCCATTCCTCAGTTGAAGGACATCTGGGTTCTTTCCAGCTCCTGGCTATTATAAATAAGGCTGCTATGAACATAGTTGAGCATATGTCCTTGTTATATGTTCGAGCATCTTCTGGGTATATGCCTAGGAGTGGTATAGCTGGATCCTCGGGTAATGCTATGTCCAATTTTCTGAGGAACCGCCAGACTGATTTCCAAAGTGGTTGCACCATCTTGCAGTCCCACCAACAATGGAGGAGTGTTCCTCTTTCTCCACACCCTCGCCAGCATCTACTATCACCTGAGTTTTTAATCTTAGCCATTCAGACTGGTGTGAGATGGAATCTCAGGGTTGTTTTGATTTGCATTTCCCTGACGACTAAGGATGCTGAACATTTCTTTAGATGCTTCTCGGCCATTCGAGTTTCTTCCATTGAAAATTCTTTGTTAAGCTCTATATCCCATTTTTTAATAGGGTAATTTGGTTGTCTGGAGTCTAATTTCTTGAGTTCTTTGTATATATTGGATATTAGCCCTCTATCAGATGAAGGATTGGTAAAGATCTTTTCCCAATTTGTTGGTTGTCGTTTTGTCCTATTGACAGTGTCCTTTGCCTTACAGAAACTTTGCAATTTTATGAAGTCCCATTTGTCAATTCTCGATCTTAGAGCATATGCCATTGGAGTTCTGTTCAGGAACTTTTCCCCTGTGCCCAAGTATTCGAGGCTTTTCCCCACCTTCTCTTCTATTAGTTTCAGTGTATCTGGTTTTATGTGGAGGTCCTTTATCCACTTAGACTTGAGCTTTGTATAAGGGGATAAGAATGGATCAATTTTCATTCTTCTGCATGTTGTCTTCCAGTTGAAACAGCACCATTTGTTGAAAATGCTGTCCTTTTTCCACTGGACAGTTTTAGCTCCTTTGTCAAAGATCAAGTGACCATAGGAGTGTGGGTTCATTTCTGGGTCTTCAATTCTATTCCATTGATCTTCCTGCCTGTCTCTGTACCAATACCAGGTAGTTTTTATCACTATTGCTCTGTAGTACAGCTTGAGGTCAGGGATGGTGATTCCTCCAGAAGTTCTTTTATTGTTGAGAATAGTTTTCGCTATCCTGGGTTTTTTGTTATTCCATATGAATTTGAGAATTTCCTTTTCTAACTCTGTGAAGAATTGAGTTGGGATTTTAATGGGGATTGCATTGAATCTGTAGATTGCTTTTGGCAAGATGGCCATTTTTATTATATTAATCCTGCCAATCCATGAGCATGGGAGATCTTTCCATCTTCTGAGATCTTCTTCAATTTCTTTCTTCAGAGACTTGAAGTTCTTGTCATACAGGTCTTTCACTTGCTTGGTTAGATTCACACCAAGGTATTTTATATTATTTGCAACTATTGTGAAGGGTGTCATTTCCTTAATTTCTTTTTCAGTCTGTTTATCTTTCATGTAGAGGAAGGCTACTGATTTGTTTGAGTTGATTTTATAACCAGCCACTTTGCTGAAGTTGTTTATCAGGTTTAGGAGTTCTCTGGTGGAAGTTTGGGGGTCACTTAAGTATACTATCATATCATCTGCAAATAGCGATATTTTGACTTCTTCCTTTCCTATTTGTATCCCTTTGACTTCTTTTTGCTGTCTAATTGCTCTGGCTAAGACTTCCAGTACTATATTGAATAGGTAGGGGGAGAGTGGGCAACCTTGTCTAGTCCCTGATCTTAGTGGGATTGCTTCAAGTTTCTCTCCATTTAGCTTGATGTTGGCTACTGGTTTGCTGTAAATTGCTTTTACTATGTTTAGGTAGGGGCCTTGAATTCCTGATCTTTCCAAGACTTTTATCATGAAGGGATGTTGAATTTTGTCAAATGCTTTCTCAGCATCTAGTGAGATGATCATGTGGTTTTTTTCTTTAAGTTTGTTTATATAGTGGATTACATTGATGGATTTCCGAATATTGAACCATCCCTGCATTCCTGGGATAAAACCTACTTGATCATGATGGATGATTGTTTTGATGTGGTCTTGGATTCGGTTCTAAATGTCATTTTTAAAAATAGAAATGTCAACAAAATTCTATAATTATAAAAGACCTTGCTTTCATTTTCTTTGTGACGTCTTTGCATTTCCTAAAAGGAACTTCCTGTCCCCAGAGATTGTAGTGATCCAATGTAAATGCGAGCACCAGAGAATATGTACAGTGTTCGTACATCAGTGTGCATGAGCCTTCAGTACGGTACCAAAAGGCTACCAGCCCCCCCCCAGTCTCCCCACTTTTGGATGCATAACATATCAGTATATAACACATACAATGGTGGTTTCCAGAAAGATGTAAAAACAAGGGAGCTTTTTTAAACTCACTAATTACTTTTGACGTATCTCTAGATATTGGCCAAAGAACCTTAGCAGATTTTCAAATGTCAAGGTGAAACAAATCAAGTGCACATGATCACTGAATATTTAAGATGTGATGTTAATACTAATATCACAAGTGGAGTATTCACAAGACTTTCATTTGCAAAGCGTGTGGTTCATAATTGTCCAGAACCACTGGGGCCTTTAAGCAGCTGTAGCTGTCCTCTAGGAACGTTTATCTATTTTATTCATTTTAAGTTCAAAAATAAGACATCAAAATGGCATATGCTAGAAAAATTAGATCAAATAAATCTCCCAATTCAGTAAGAGAAAGAATAAAAGCATCTTCACATTTGCTTCTGGTGTACGGGAAAATGGAATGAAGCTAGTTTAGCCAATGCAGCTGCTGGTCATCCAGAAGTTTCTGACTCTTTTGTTCCAATGACGGAGGAGCAGATTTGAAACAGAGGTAAAAAAGAGTACAGCCTCAACTGAACTACATAGTTGAAATAATTATCTTAAATAAGTGCCAATAACATAGTTAATTTTAATTTCCCAAATTAATAAAAACCTGTTTTCATAAGATATTAGTAATTGGGAGCAAAATGTACCAAATATGTTGGCTAATATAATATCTTATAAAGAAGTAAAATTTATGATGCTTGGATTACAAATGATTTTAGCATGAGTAACTAGAACTGAAATGTTTTAATTTTTAGGTGAAATAACATTGAGTATTTTATTAAAACAACATGTCTAAAATTACTGTTTCTTAATCATTTATAATTAATACATATTAAATTTATAATCATACTTTATATTAGAACCTTACTACTATATGAGATATTTTAACATGAAGAAATCACTGTTATTAAGTTTATATCATTATATTAATTTTTCTATGCATGAACTTTACTGATATTCCTATCAATTTATATTACAAAGTAATATTACTATACAATCATAAAAACTAGGTGTAGAAGTTTACACAAAAGAAATTTTGAATTGAATTTTAGCTTCCTACTGCTATACATAAATACACATTTCTGGATAATAATCTAAATAAAAAGACAGTGGCTAACCTCGTAGCAATAATGTTGATATAGAATTATATCATCAAAAAGTATAAAAATAGAGGTGGAAAATAAAGGTTAAAAGGATTTATATACCACAGTAATTTGCCCCTTCCTCTTTGACACCCAATCAATGACCAAAGTCCAGCAATAACCAATAAATTCATTTATTCAGTCATTTATCCCCTCAGCCAGCTCATGTTTTCCAAGTCCCACCATCTGTTAAGCACATGGATGCTAGATCCTAAAAATCTCATGTGTAATTTCCTGCCTGTGATTTCACTGCCTTCTCTAATCCTTGAACACATTGATTTTTCTTATCTTTTAGAGCTTTTCTCTTTTCTATAATTTATTTGTATATTACTGTCTTAGGGTTTTACTGCTGTGAAAAGACACCATTATTCTTATGAGGACAACATTTAATTGGGGTTGGCTTACAGGTTCAGAAGTCCAATTCAATATCATCAAGGCATGGTAGCATCCAGGCAGGCATGGCACAGGAGGAACTGAGAGTTTAACATCTTAATCTAAAGGTAGCTAGGAGAAAATTGGCTTCCAGGTAGGTAGGATGATGGTCTTAAAGCCTATGCCCACAGTGACACACTTCCTCCAACCAGGTCATACCACCTAATAGTGTCACTCCCTGTTCCAAGCATATCAAAACCATCACAACTGCCATTCAAGTTCCTAATTTAGAAGTCTATAAGATTTATGCATGCTTTCTAAGCTTTTTAATGCTAAATAGGTAACTTTTTTATCATTGCAATCTTTATACATACATTACTTATGTGATTGATTCTTGTTTTTTTGTTTTTTGAACATTTTTTTTTTTGGTTTGGTTGGTGGTTTGGTTTGGTTTGTATAGTGAAATTCCTGTCCACATTTTGTCTTGTATCAATGATTGTTAACCCTTTGAGGATAGGGGTTTCCTATGCTTTCTTTATTCAACATTGTTCTATTTTCATAACTTTTTTGTATAAATAGAGGAAGTTCTCATAACAATGCTCTGAGTGAGTGAATGAATGAAGACTTGCTACTTCCCTGAGGTAAAACATAGAGATGTATCATCTTTTCATTTAGTCATCAAGCATTAACTGAGAAAACTCTACATGTCCTTGTATAATGTTCTTGTGTTTGAGCTCATATGATTATAATATTGTACTGATATTTACTTTGGTAAATTCACATAAACATCTTAAAATATTAAATATCTGGTTTTACTCTGGAAAGATTTATGTTCTAAGTTATGTTCTACATAAAACTCACACAGCTTCATATATTATGATTTTAGTAGTTATTTACAAGTGTGTGTATGTTCCTTAATAAAAAAAGTATGTTCCTTATTTTAAAAGGTGTGTGGTTCTGAAATAAAATCAGTGATGGCTAAGTCTCCAAGTATGCCTCTTGTTTAGGATAGTATTTTTCATATCAAGAAAAATATAAATTAAATATAAATTAAATGTCTCATTTAAAATCATGTGATATAAAATAAGCACATATATTTTATTTATAAAGAGCAGAAATAGAATTCAACAATAATAAAGGATGTTGCAGAAATCAGATGAATGTTTGTATAACTGAAAATAGATTCTGTTATATCTATACTGATAATGAATATTTCAGAGAGTCTTCTAGACCAAAGGAAGCACTGTGACTTCAACACTGAGACAGAGATGCCTAAAGAGCTATGAAGACTCCAGTAGAAGACTAGTGAAAAGCAGTTTGTCAGGGTATTTAATAGGGAAATCAGCATGAAAGGTACACTATCATTCTTAGGAGGTAGAAGTGGTTGAAACCATTGGCTGAAGGTTATCTCCATGCTTCTCCATGACTTGGCTACTCCAAGTTATTTTATTTGTTTATTCTTAATTTCCTTGTTTTTAGTATGTTATGCCTTTTCTGTTACTGTTCCTCAGTTCATGCAAGTTAATTTTTTGGCTGTTATTTTGTTAAGAGGAACTTGTTTCTTGGAACAGCCACACCCTGAAAGAAACTACTGCTCTATTCTTTTTTTCTATTTTAGTTTTTAATTCTAGGGATTGAATCTAGGGAATACACATGTCACACAAGTACCCACCAGTCAGCTGTATGAAGAGACTCTTTTTTCTTTTCTCTTTAAGGCAATATCTTGCTGAGTTACTCAGGGTGGTCATGTTTTATTCTCTATTCCACCTGGTGGTCCTTGAATTTTTATTGTCCTGTTTGAAACTCAGAAGTAGTGGGGATTCCAAGCCTGTGCTATCGGGCTCCATCAGACTCACTCTTTGTCATCCTTTCTATCGCATTCCTTGATGAGCAGAACAACTTTCTGTGCTTTGTGTTCCAGATATGCTTGCCACATAATTGTTCACCCATTGCTGAAATACTGTTATTTAAATGGTTTTACACTGCTGTATATAGGTGTTTGGCCTACATATATGACTGTGCCCCACGGGAGTTACACATGATTATGAGCCACTGTGTTAGTTCTAGGGCATGTACCTGGGTCCTCTAAAAGAACATATGATGCTCTTAACTCCTGGGACATATCTCTCATTCTCTGCAACAGCATTTGAATAGTCTGTTATTAAACTCTTAGGTGTTGCAAAGAGGGGCTCAAACATGTGGCTCACTTATTCCTCTTCATGGTCTGGTCAGTGCCTAATATGTGTATGAATGCATTAATGATCTCATTATAAATATCTGGACAAGTGCTATTTATCAAGAAAAGTTTGTAGGCTCTATCCACAAGAATGAAGACTCAGATACCCTAGGACTCATGTAATTAGTAATTGCCCACTACAAATATGATTAATTATGTATGCACATATCTTCAAGAACACAGAGTGTAAAAACATTATTAGTCAAAAAAATCAGTGATGAAACATTGTTTTAAAAAACATATTCTCAGAATCAACCCTTACGTTAAATTTAGTAGCCTTGTAGAATAGTCATGTCACATAATTATTTAATTTGTAAGAAACAGTAAGGAAGAAAGGACAGAATGAGGCTCTAACTTGCTTCTACATCCCTGGACATAAATTCCTACTCACTAATCATGAGCTATTTACTAAGAGAAAGCTATGATTACACTCAACTAGTCATTAGAAAAGTCATATGTGAACAAAATTTTTCCCAAGAGACTTTGTGAAAACTTTTGCAAATAAAAAGGGATTTAATATTTGGACAAATGGCAGACATTCTTCTAAACTTACAGTGGGTCTAAGAATCTGAAAACCTGAAGACACCTGTAAAATATTTGAAGAATTATAAAATTTTTATTCTGTTTTCCTGTTAGAAATAAGAAATTACATCTGATTAGGACAACCACTTGCAGTTCAGTTCACGGGGCTTTTCTAATTTTATTAAATGTGGAAAAAGCTTTATTACTTCTTCAAGGCTAATTTATTAAGACATATTGTTGAAATTTATTTGTAGACACAACATGAAATCTAATTTTATATTTAACTATAATAAGTGAATATGGATAATCTTGAATTATCCCTTGCTTACAATAACAATATATTAAAAGAAGGGAACTGAGTTTGTGAGTTTGGACTATAATTCTCACAACAGTTCTATATATAATTGCCACACTGTCAATTATTGTATTATTACACTTAGATAATATAGTGTATATATTAAACAAATTATCTCTCTCTCTTTCTCTCTGTGCATGTGTATGAATGTGTGTGTGTGTGTGTGTGTGTGTGTGTGTGTGTGTAATATTTCCCAAAATTTTATTTTAAGTCAAGTGCATGTCATTTAAAAACTTTAAATTTAACCATATTCATATACTTTCGTTTACTGGTCAAATCTATATACAACATGCACAGTCCCTTTACACACCAGAGAGGTGGCTGGAAGTCCACAACACAGACTCTGGAAGCAGTGAGAAATGCCTCAACAAGCTCAACTGGACACAGCTTCAAGTTCCTTTAATACCCTCCATCCATGCCCCATTGGTCCCAAGAAAGCATTTATTCTAAACAGCATTTCCTGACTGGCTGGTATTGTCTGGACCAGCAATCCTTGGTCTCTCAGGCAGGAGGTCTTCCTGCAGGACATGCTTTTGCAGCAGCACAGGCCCAGGCACATACATAGAAGTGGCCCTGCTGCATTTCACACTTTTGGTTTTAGATTTTGTGAGCCTAGTGGGATCCAGGTATCAGTGCCTAGACATTGTTTACCCCAATATATGTTATAGATGTATATATGAGATTATAATATAATTATAATCCCTTCTTTTTTCTTCCTTAAATCTTTTCTACTTCACCCCAACTCTTTGCTTTCTTTCAAATTTAAGGATTTTTTTTATGTAATTGATGACATAACAGTATGTAAATGTTGCTTTTGTGTCCTGAGAGGATAAAACAGGCATCTCCATGCTGTGTGAATACACACCTTGAGCAGAATGCAGAACATTTCTTTCTCTGTTCTAACTATACCTAGGCCTAGAACTAGAAGCCTCTAGCCTCCTTACAATCTAGTTTTCCAATGATTTATTCACTTCTCTCAGCTTCTGCTTAAATTTCTCTACTTGCTCTTATACAAACTTTGACAATATGCTCTAATCTGCTGGCTCCTCCTCATTCTCTGGCACATTCTGTCTTCACCTGTGTCTAGTCTGCCTCCAAAACTCTCAGTAAAACTGCTGTTCCCCTCCTCTTTCTCTCACTATTTCTTTCTTGTTCTCACTCTCTAGTTCTAGATCTCTCTCCTCTTAAATAGCCTCTCTGGTGTTGTTCTTCTGTGAATCTGGTGTATCCTGTCTCTGACTCTTTCTGTGGTCAAATATTTCTCTGATTTGTCGCCTTATCTGTCCCTCTATTAAACTTCACTTTTAAACATAACTTCTGTCTTCTACAAACTAACTTTATCTTCATTGTTAGGGATCAAAAGTTTGCATTAAGGTGTATCTATATCCCATCCAGTTCATATTGTAATCTTAGACATATCTGCATTCTGGCTAGATCATATAGACTCAGAAGATCTTTGGATGTGACCCCTTGGCAGAGCAGCCCTGTTGCTGGATTAAAATTTCTCTATTTTATATATAAAAAACCTACTCAGTCCATATAATCCATATTATATTAATATGCTTTCAGAGAAAAACTTTCAGAATTTGATAACCAATTTCTCTACTCTTTTCTAGGAATGGTTGTGTTCCCCATTTCTCAGCATTTGTCAGTTATCTATAGTTCTTTGTACACGGTTGAGGTCACATGAGCTTTCCTCTGTTGATGCTAGCATGTCTACTATATCATTCTTGCTCATCCCTTTTTTGGGTATAAATGTTGTTGAGTCTAATTGAATGTAGATTTTGATGTTTATCACAGACACAATCTCACAGCAAGCTCCCTGCTCCATGTGATCTTATAATAGTTCTGTTCCCTCTCCCACCCAGATCTTTGAGCCTAAGGTGCTGGAATAGTATTGTAAATGTACGAAGTTGGGAAGAGACTACAGATCTCTTTGAACAGTTGTGGTTTTATGTAATTGTCCACATCTGCCTTAAATAGAAGTTTCCAAAGGACAGGTCCTGCTCTGTCTCTCCTTTTCCTTTATCTTGGGTCAGCAACCTATCTCCCCTTCTTTTCTTTCTTTTTGATACATACTATTCTTCTTTTTTATTGAATATTTTCTTTTATTTGAAATGTTATCCCCTTTCCAAGTTTTCCCCTGGGAACCTCCTATGCCATTCCCCCCACCCTGCTTCTTCTATGAGGATGCTCCTCTTCCTACCCACTCACTCCCACCTCACCGCCCTGACATTCCCCTACACTGGGGCATCAAATCTTAACAATACCAAGGGTCTCTCCTCCCATTGATACCTGACAAGGCTAAGATGAGGCCTCTTAATAGCTTAAGACCTATACTTCTTAGTTAACACATATGTTAACTCATATGCTTGTATTTTCCTTTCAATTTTGCAAACTGATACTCTAACATGAGCACATATTTAAGCTAATTTATATTCCTTTTGACAGACTGAGGAAATTTGTTGAATCCAGATGCTTCAGTCATAGTTGGAAAAAATGTATTTTTCAATAGTTATGTTTATTGTCTTTTTTTTTAGCTTCAATCAAAGAGGTATTGAAAGGGCTTCTCATTCCTTTGGGGGTTTATGTTAAGAAGTACATCATCCTTTCTTTGCTTAGCACTCAGCTCAAAAATTTCCCCCTAGACCTCTGTAGACTGCTGGTTTTTTGTTTTTTTTTTGTTTTGTTTTGTTTTGTTTTGTTCAGAATCAATTTAACAGATGCTCTGCTGAGCTGGCTGTCTCATATTCAGGAGCTTATTTTTTCACTTGGCAAATATCACTAAGCCAGTTCCCCTTTACAGAGATGGCCCTTACTTGATACACAATTCACAGAAATCCTCTAAATATCTAGGCATTGTCAGTTAAAGGACTATCTAGATCTTAAGTGATCTAGATGGGGGTTGGGTTAAAACAACTTCAGATTGACTTTAATAGTCTTATTTTATGAATGTTCATAAATTTTTGAATAGTCTTCAAACCTGTGTGCTGGAAAATTTTCATATATAAGAAGTCATTGACTGATCTGTCTTAATCTCTTATCTCTTAATAGACAGTCCTTAGTGTGAACACATGCTTTTCACATATGAGTCACTATAAACAAAGCAAGCAATTTTATTCTCCAGGATCTTTCAGTGATTGCAGTGCTCAGATTCTAGAAAGAGTAATTCAGTTTCTGTAACTAATTCAGAATTTATACAATATAACTAGAGTGTGCCAGACGTATATTTGTTTTAGACTCAAGAAAACACATTTTCCTCTTGTCTGTACTTGATATCCTTAATATTTAATTTCATATTAAATGGGTGATACATTTATTTTTTTTTCTTTTTGAGACAGGGTTTCTCTGTGTAGTTCTGGCTGTTCTGGAACTCACTCTGTAGACCAGGCTGGCCTCGAACTCAGAAATCCGCCTCTCTCTGCCTCCCAAGTGCTGAGATTAAAGGCGTGCGCCACCAACGCCCGGCTATACATTTATTTTTATTGGATATTTTATTTATTTACAACACAGACGTCTTCCCCTTTCCCCATTTCCCCTCCCTAGAAACCCCCTATCCCATCCCTCTTCCTCCTTTTTGCTTTTATACCATTTTAATTATGTCTAACATTTTAAAACTTCTGACAGATATTTCAAGGTTATTGCTGCAGCAGATTTCAATGGAAAGAGTCCTTATGTCAAGACAACCTTCACTTGTACCTTTTTGGATTATGTTGTTGTTGTTGTTGTTGCTTTGTAGTTGTTGTTGTTGGTGGTGGTGATGGTGTTTTTGTTTGTTTGTTTGTTTATAGTAATTACAAGCTGTAGATTTTTTATTGCAATCCCCCAGTGACTGAAGATCTGATCTGCCTCCCACATATATGAGACGCTAAGGCAGGACAGTTTTAGCCTTTCTTAGTCTTGGGAAAGGGAAGATTGTAGTGTGTTAGGATTCTCAATTTGCTAGGCCCTGGGTGAGTAAGGGCATTTTTACTAGTAACGTGTTAAGACTTGTCAAATACTTGATATAATCTCTGGAGTTACCACAACAGAGAGTGAGCGCTTAGTGTGTATGTTGTGAAAAGTACAGCACTGAACTGTTATGTCAGATCAAACAGTCTACTCTAGTTTCATATAAAGAACCAGCTTAGAAATGTGTTGCCTCCTCTTCAAGTTCCACCCTTGAACTGTGATCTCTTTCGCTGTAGGTCTCTTGAAACTTATTCTGTTTTATTTCATGTCCACAATTCACACAACTTGTCAAAGTCAATACATTTTCTTTATACTGGCAAATAGGTTAAGGGGGAAAATTAGCTTGAAATTTTCAAAATGAAAATTAAAAACGAAAATACACTTATGTTATGATATCAAATTATGTTTATATTTAATTTTATATATAATTTATTTTATTTAATATTTCACATTGAATTAAAAATGACATCTTTAGATCTGTACAGATTATTGCAATTTACTTAATGTAACATTTCGATTTTATCTCTTGAAAATGGATGATGGAACCTCAAAATAGGTATGCCAAGGTCTAAAAGCCCAATTATTATTTTTAAGTGACAGCAGAGAATGAGACAGATGGCTGATTCCTTTGAACATTCTGATAGCAACCAAGCTGCTAATTAAAATAAGAGGTATCTCAGAATGTTCCCAACCTGATCAGAGAACTAAATTAATCTGGATAACTCTCACATACAGTTTTCTTCATCATAAAACAAAGACGGACAATGTGCACTTAGTTTCATCACAAGACTCATCTTCCCATGTCATCTCGCTACAGTGCTATCCCCTATATACTAAACTGTGTCAAAAACAGAAGAAATCAATGTGCCTAGCAGCTATGGAGGTTGTAATTTCTTTACCTCAGTTGCCCCTCTATAACAAGTTAGAATTTTAACATCTGTTTTCCGAGATTATTTGATTGAAATCAGCATAAATTATGTAATAGCTCTGGAAGAAAAGAATTTTTTTTTACGGTGCTTTTAATTTCATCTGTGCTTTTATAAATGTAATTTTCTTTTCCAGTTTTGTGTTAATAATCATAGAAAAGTACCTCTGAATTATGCTCATTTCTCAACAGTCTCTATAAATTATAGGAAAGCTAGTGGCTTCCATTAAAACTATTTTTATGTCACCAAACCACCATTAGACTGTTGATATTCTGAAAAGAGCCTTGAAAAAACAGTGGCGTTAAGATGCACATCATGTATTTCATACTTAATGTATTTGATCTGATTAGTTGGCCAAGACCCAGTCAGTGTTCTGTCAGCAGATTCAGATTAAAACAAAGCGGGTATAATTAATAAAATTAATTCCAGATATAGAAACTTGAGGCACGAGGTGACACTTTGATCATAACATTTCCTCTGATCTAAGCTGAATGCAGAGACAGTAATTGCTCTCAGTCTCTAGGCACGTGATTCGATTAGGGATGATTATTTTCTTCTCAGTGCTGCTGATGGCTATGCTTGCTGGCAAGTTTGCTACACAGCGGTCAGCTAGCTGCTGAGAGAAGTTTGAGAAATGAAAGAATAAGATTTCAACTATTATTTTATTTTTATGTTCTTAGGAAATTCCCCAGTGACATTTGAAAGCATATCCTTCTTTATCATTTTAGCAGTATGAAACTTTTGGTGGTCAGCCTTCTTTACCGAAACCAAAGTGCTGTCAGTTCCTATGAATTTCATCCCCTAAATACAATTTTCTTCTTTCCAGATATCTGTGCTTTTGGCCATTGTCTTTTAGTCCATTTTCCCACTGGTATTTATCAAATATTTTTGTATACATAGCTGCCTAAGTAATCTCTATAAAACTTTCACATTGTTTTGAAACATTTGAAAAACTGTCTGTTGCCCCCTACTGTGTGGAACAAGACAAGGTTCCACTTGGTAAGTACAATTTCTCGTGTATATGTAAGAGCAAATAATTGCCTAATGGAAGTTTTGCTGCATTCAAAGAAAACGGAAAAGTCAAAACTTTTACAATAGATGTAGTTTTTCATAAGAAAACTTTAATTCCTGATTATAAATATTAATATTTTGGTATTAGTAACAGCTACTATTCATTGACTACCTTTTTAAAGGAAGTCTGATGATCATAAAAACTTTTAAGGACAAAGTAAAATTATAACGTCTTACTGTCTAAAGTCACTCTGAGGGCTTGATTTTCATGGGAAAATATGATACCAGGTAAAGAACAGTATACAGAAGGAAAATTGTGTACATAAGAAGTATAATAGAGGTGACATAGAAAAAGGCTGAAATGGTATCCATAATTTATTTATTTATTTATTTATTTACATCCCAAACTGCCTGCTCTCACTCCCCTCCTCACAGAGTCCTTCTCCCCATCCCCATCCTCTTTTCCTCTGAGAGTGTGGGCCTCTCCTTTGTATCCCCAACCTTGGCACATCAAGTCTCTGCAGGATCAGGTACATCCTCTCCGACTGAGAGGCATCCCTGACAAGGCATCCTTGTTGGGGAATGGATACCACAGTCAGGCTACACCTTTAGAGTAGAGCCTCCCCACTGCATTTATTGGGGGATCCAGATGGAGTCTGAGCTGCATGTCTTCTACATATGTGCCAGGGCCCTCTGTCCAGCCTGTGTATGGTTTTGGTTGTTAGCTCAGTCTCTGAGAGCACCCAAGGTCCAAGTTAGTTGACACTGTTGGTCTTTCTGTATAGTTCTCATCCCCTTTAGGGCTTTCAGTTCTTCCCCCAACTCTTCCATAGGGGTACCCAACCTCATTCCACTGTTTGACTGTGGGTATCTTCATCTGTTTCAGTCAGCTGTTGACTGGAACCTCTCAGAGTATAGTTATTCTTGGCACCTGTCTGCAATTATAACAGAGTATCATTAATAGTGTCAGGGATTGGTGTTTGTTCATGGGATGGGTCTCATTTTGGAATGGTTATTGCTGGTCGTTTCTTCAGTGTCTCATCTATCTTTGTCCCTGCATTCCTTTTAAGCAGAACAAATATGGGGTGGACACTTTTGTAGTAGGGTTGGTGTCCTTATCGCTCCACTAAGGTTCCTGTCTCGCAGTTTCTTCAGACTCCACATCCTCAGTTAGGCATCTTGGTTAATGTCACCTGCCTTGACTCCTGACAGCTTCCTCTACCCTAGACGAGAGGAATTTCTAGGAAGTCCCGGAGATCTGGCATTCATTATATTAGTTTAGCTTTTAGTGCTTAAAAGTACCATAGCCACAAATTAGTACAGAAGCCAATAATAGTAGCCGAATTCCTTAGTTTGATTACAGTATAATTCTTTCAAGAAAAGTAAGGTGAGAATGGAAACAAAATAAACTCTGGGGTCTCTTTAAGAAAAGGAAGATTAAAAGTCATAAAATGAAGATATGAAAATGGAAAGGACAAATAATAGGTAGAGCCCCAATGCTGAACTTCATTACTGTGTCAGATTTCACTTCTGCTAAGTTCCTATTTCTTTCAAAACATAGTTCATGCCAGTTTTGTCTGGTGGCAGTGAGGGTATTTCTCTATTAAGATGCTAACAAAGGCTAGGTTTGATGTCTCATACTAATTTGCAGCACCAGAAAAGTAGAGATAGAAATCTCTGAGTTCTAAGCCATCTTGATCTACATAATGAGTCCCAGCATAGTTAGAGCTACTTAGTAAAGTCCTGCCCGGGGGGGTGGGGGGGATGGAAAAGAAAACAAAAACTGGTAGGAAGAGTCTAGCATAATCTTATAAGAGTGGTGAACTTGAATCTCCATAAACAACTTTATAAAATACGTATTAAACCTGGACCAAATAAAGCGTGTGAATAACTGAGGGTTCTTAGGGGACCAGTGAGGGCCGATTCACGTATTTAAGTGGACAGGCTTGGCCTAATCCAGTGAGCTTGTTGATTGAAAGAGCAAATTATAAGAAAATAACAGAGAACATTTTATCTTTAACTTTTTTCTTATGCTTTTTTGTTCTTTGGTTTAATAACTTTATGTTTTTTTGTTTAACTTTTAAAATAACTTTTAAAACTTTTAAAAACTAAATACAGTCATGTAGTACTATGTGATAGTTAATAATTATGGATGATATTTAAGAAACTTGATCTACTTTTCCTCAAGTATTTATATGTTTTCTTCTAGTGTTATAAAATTGTACAGAACTATTCAATTATTTGTAGTCACAACAGAAACCATAATACTTTATACCCATTGCTAAACCTATTCCTTACCACGGCCTACCTTCCTAAACCTGCAATTGCAATCTCTCTCTTCTGATGAGATTACTTCATTACATGTAGATGAAATGGCATTTGTATTTATATTTTTATTGTATAAGCATTATTTTTAATTGCAGACTCTCCGCGTTACCTATGTTGTCCCAAATGGCAGTACTTTTATCACTTTAATGATTGAATAGCAATATATTGAATATATTAACTATATGTTCTTTACTCATTTCCCACATCATGGAGATATAAGTTATTTCCACATCTTTGGTATTGTAGTATTGCAATAAATTCTCTTGAGTTATGGTTTCAGTCATTAAAAGTAGATTTAAAAAATTGTTAATAAATTTAAGTGATCAAAATTTAAATTGCTTGAAAGAATGCCTGTGGTAAATATTTTGGTGTGTGTTTTGTTTTATAAACCACAGTGTCTATATCACATTTATATTTAATGAGGTGACTGAAGTGTAGAATTTAAATTGATAAGAGGCCTTCACACCAGTTAAAGGTCTTAATACTAGTTATTGTCTTACATATGCAAGCTGTGAGATCTTGAGAAAGTCAGTAAATTTTTATTAGTTATGGGTTTTTGGCTTACCTTTCTCTTTTAGAGTTTAGCAGTGCAAAGTTCTCATTTATCCAGTGTACCTGCTGGTTTTGTGTGACAACTTCACACAAGCTGGAGTTATCACAGAGAAAGGAGCCTCCTTTGAGGAAATGCTTCCATGAGATCTAGCTGTAAGACATTTTCTCAATTAATGATCCAGGGTGGGAAAGCCCACTGTGGTTGGTGCCATCCTTGAGCTGGTAGTCTTGGGTTCTATAAGAAAGCAAGTTGAGGAAACCAGGAGAAGCAAACCAAGAAGTAACATCCCTCTGTGGCCTCTGCATAAGCTCCTGCTTCTTGACCTGCTTGAGTTCCAGACCTGACTTCCTTTGGTGATGAACAGCAATGTGGAAGTGTAAGCTGAATAAACCCTTTCCTCCTCAACTTCCTTCTTGGTCATGATGTTTGTGCAGAAATAGAACCCCTGACTAAGATATCCAATATGACTAGCTTAGCCTGTCTCTCCATCAGCGTTAAGTCCTAGAATAGTATGTCTCTCACAATCAAGGAGCCAGCTGACAAGGTTTGTAACAGAGTTTATATTTTGTGTTGACTATTCTGAACGTTGAGTAATGCATAAGATCAGACCATACAGAAATATTTTACCATGATAAAATATATTATGGTCCTCCTATCCTTCTCTCCCTCCCTTTAACTCTTGAAAATAATTTATCTTTTATTGTCTAAAATTTATTTTCTAGAATGCAATTCACTTGGAATAATGAAACACAATTCTCAGAGTGGATTCTTTTTATTTCTTTTTATTTTTTTTTTAAATAATTTATTTTTTTTAAATTTCTTTTTTTTTGAACATGAAATGCTTTTTTATAGCATGTTTTACAAGGGGAGGGGGTAAGAGGGGCCAGGTGGTGGAAAAGTACAAAATCTTCTTGGCCTGTGCCTTGAAACATGTCATGGTCTATACGGTACACTGCCTTGAATTATGACCTACCTGCTGTTCTTCAGAAGATATGGTACACTGCTTGAGTTATGGTCTCCCTGCTATTCTTAAGATGATATGGTACACTGCTTTGAGTCTATCTGCCGTTGCTAAACAGGATCTTGCAGTTGCCAAGCTTCAGAGGACATTGTGCAGGTGGGGAAAGGTAGGGGGTGAGGGTAAGGGCGAGGGTCCTGGCTTCTGGCATCTCCCCCTTCTCTGTTTAGTTAGAGAAGGCATCTTATGATCAATCCCAACTATGTGAATTTTGAATTTGGATGTCTAATTATGGGGGGCTCAGAGTGGATTCTTAACAATTAGTAATATGCAGTTCAGACTATGTCTTGTCTTTTTGTGACTAAGGAGTTCATATAAAGAACGTTGAACAATATTCTGTTGTGTAAATATAAGAAAGTTCCTTTTTCCATTACATTCCTGACACTCCTCTGAACAACAACTTGACAGGGAATTTCCCAGCCTGGTATTGTGGTTTTGATTAGTATATGATGCTTTAGGAAAGCATTGTCAGCCCAAGTGTCAGAAATCTGGTTTGTACATACATACATACATACATACATACATACATACATACAAACATTTTATATGTAAATACATACATACATATGTGTATAGATATATATGCATATATTATTTTAATTTTAATTTTAATTCTAGGTAAATAAAAATAATTCATTAGGGCCTTGTTGAACATCCTTAGTATTATTTTTACCTTCCATCTTTCTCTGTGTTGACCTCACTCTCCTGTGAGCCACAACAAAGAGGATATACATAAAGCTACAATAATGGTATACATATTTTGGAGAAAGCTGTTTAGTTGGACTTAATGCCTACTCATTAAGTCATGCCTGATACTGAAAACTTAGGCAAATATCAGCAACTAGTCTTAAAGGAGAACCTACTATGGCCATGCTAGTGAAACAGAATAATTCCTAAATGTAGTACAAATAATTATTCTTACACTCATAGATCAGTGTAGTTTTCGTTTATTCTCAAAAGACGTTATTTTTGCAGAAGATGGAGAACATTGTAGAAAACCAAAAAAAAAGATTAAAATTCAGAGAACAACTATCATAGTATGTTCAGTCACAATGGATACATATACAATAAACTTAAAGTTCAGGGCACAAAACAGCACAACAGGAGTGACTACAGAAAGACCATGAGGACTAGAAAACCAGGAATATTGCAATGAGATTCTGTCTGCTAGAAGTGACAGGGAAGGTACATTCATGATACCTTAACTCTATGGTTGCCTAACAAGACCTAAAGAAGGAAAGCACCAGTAGGCAGGTAAATGTGAAAGGGCTCTTCACCTTGACAAACAACCACAAACAAGTACAAACTGCTGGAAGAGTAAGAATTAGTATTCCCCAAGGATAAGGCCTCAACATAGTGGTTGGCCCTGAAATTATATACATATAAACATTAAATGAACTCACAGAGTTATATTTTTATACTTATGGATTTAAACATGTGACAATAGCAAATAAAGAAAAAGAGGCTGTGAATTTGGAAGGGAATATAATGAGAGGCATGGGTGGAATTCGAGAAGTGTTTTCCACCTTACTAATCCTGAGGCCCTTTAATACAGTTCTTCATGTGGTGCCCCCCAACCATAAAATTATTTTGTTGTTACTTCATAACTATAATTTTGCTACTCTTTTGAATTGTAATGCTAATATCTAATATCAGACTATCTGATATGTGTCCCTTATAAAAGAGTCATTCGACCCTAAAAGCTTCATGCTGACAAGCCATGAAGTGCTGGATAAGCCAGAGGAAAACGAAGGGGAATGATGGTGTATTTATAATTTAATCTTAAAAATAAAATGTAAAGTAGCATAGAACATTTTTTATTTACATAATTAGCCTTCATATCAGTGATTTTTTTTCATTGAGTTATAGTCATTGCTACATTATTGGGATATTTTAAATTTATTTGTTTATTTATTAACTTTACGTCCCAATTGCACACACATACACACACACACCAAACATACACATAAAACACACACACATAAGCACACAGACATACACACACACACACACACTTGCTGTAATGGCTAATACTGTTTGTCAACTTGAATATATCTGGAACGAACTGCAATCCATTATTGGAGGGCACACTTGTCATCCAGAACTTGAGGCTGAAAGACACAGGTTCTGACCTGGATTTTGGCATGGATATCTTGAAGCCATGATAGTGACCATGAAAAGCTTAAGACAGGCAATGTAGTACATACCTTTAATCTCAAGAGACTGAAGCAAGGAGATCTCTGAGTTCAAGATCAGCCTGGTACAAAGCAAGTCCCAGATCCATGTGTGGTAGTACACACCTTTAATCTCCACCGTACCTTCTGCTATCAGACTATATAAAGACATTGTGCATTTTATAGAGCAAGCAAATTTTGGGTTGTTGTCCACTTCCCTCCAGTAGAAGTCCCACTTGGCTACAGGAGCTGGCCAGCTCAATATTCATATACCTAACTGCTAAAAGTGTCAGGTAGGGTCCGTCATCCCCATAGTCTTCCAGGATTCTCCCCGTCCCAAGTCTACAGCTAGCACCAGAGATATTCCCATCAATTGCTGTTCTCACTCCCAGTTCTCTTCCACATCCCCTCTCTCCACACCTAATCCTCCTCCCTGTTCCTCTGCTCACACCCTCTCTCATCCCGTTCTGTCTCTCCATCCACCTCAGAGGAATATTTTGTTTTCCTTTCTGAGAAAGATTTACACATCTTCCCTTGGGCCCTCTTTATTACATCATTTCTTTGGGTCTGTGGATTATAACATGGTTATCCTGTTCTTAATGGCTAATGTCAGTTTACATGTGAGTACATGTCATGTGTCTTTCTAGGTTTGAGTTTCCTCATTCAAAATGATATTTTATATTTCTATCCATTTGCCTGCAAATTTCATGATGTTTTTGTTTTTAATAGCTGAATAATATTCTATTGTGTAGATGAACCAGTTTTGATTACCAGTTCTTCAGTTGAGGGACATCTAGGCTGTTTCTTATTTCTGGTTATTGCAAACATAGTTGCTTTGAAAGTAGTTGAGGAAATCTCTTTGCAATATAATGGGGCATCTTTTGGGTATATTCCCAGAAGTGATATAGCTGGATCTTTGAGTAGAATTATTCTCAATTCTGAGAAACCACCAAATTGATTCCCAAAGTGGTTATAACAGTTTGCACTCCCACCAGCATTCATATATATATATATATATATATATATATAGTTTCTAGTAAGAAATAAATCTGAGATTCCTCCACTTCTAAGGTGCATCATCTTCTTGTGTAGAGATTTTTCACAGTCACTTTGACAGCTTCACTTATTGTCATTTATTATGTTGTTTTAAATAAAATGATGCTTTTTTTCATATTCTTCTAGAAATGGTGGGATTAATAGTTAATGGAGTTCAATGTGTTCTTACATTTTACTATCAGCTGGTTTTGTTTTTCGATATCTTACTTAAATAATATTGTTACTTTTACAACATAGAAATTATAAAATACATGAAAATGTAATTAGATAAAAAATAAACCAATTTTCCAATTATAAAAATCCAATTAGCAATTATAAACCAACCTACATTTTGGAGGGGTTAGAAAACTAACCAAAACATATTTTCAAAAAACTATGCAAAAGTAATGATATTTAAATGAAATTTTGATACTTTGATTTAATTTTCCCACTGTCAAGGAACTCATCAAATCTAAAAGATAAAGAAAATGTCACTGTAGGCAAAATTTAAAAAAAATATTGGAAACAAAGTTAGCAAAAACTCTAATTTACAGAATCTCTGAAAATTCAGCTTCCAATTATGAATGATGAAAAGTGATTGAAAGGACTGTAAGTTTGTGCACATATGATACAATAAAAAAACTTCCTTTAAATGTTACTGCTTGTCTATAATTAGTCCTAAGTGAAGGTCAGACAGAGCTCTTAATTTATATTATTCCAGATTAATTACTTCTGATCTTCCCTCTCTCACACAATTACATAGTTAAGTATTGTTTTGTTTTGAATTGTTATCTAGGCTTTGACTAATAGGGATTTATCATATTAAAATCTTAACCTCATTTTGTGAGGTAGATGATACTGTTAAATGATTTCTCAAAGATGCATATGATAAAATTTCTCCAAATGTTAGCAGGGCAAATGGAGAATTTTGCCAATAGGCAGAAGATCTCTACATTAGTGGAACGCTTACAGACAGGTCATTTTTCACTTAACAGCTTGAGAGAATGTCTATGCTACTTTTAGAGTTTGCTGCATTTTAGCATAAACTGATAGAAAGTTTGAATCGCATTTTCTTTCTGATAAGGCCAACTTTAAGAAACTCACTGTGTCTCAAGTCTCATGTACTGTTTGTTTTAGCATTTCATAGAATTTGGGCTTCAAAAAATTAATTTATTTTGTAAAATTGAGATATATTAAGCAAATACTGAAGAAGATGAGAAGCCAATGTGTTTAGAAAACTTCAAATAATTTAAATTTGGTCTCTAGACTCTGTCTTGCCCGAAAATTAAATTCATTCACAAGACTTGTACATACACGCTACAACTGATCATTATTTTACTTTAAAATATATGTGTTAAAAGAACATGTATTTGTGATTATTGCTGTGATGTGCCATTTTCACACATAGAAAATAAAATCTCCCAGAAACTATTCTCTTTAAATTATAGAGAATCCATTTTTCACTCGGCTTCTAAAAATAGCATAATGGCAAAATTAGAATAAAAATCCCCTGACCTTTTACTGCAAAGCACAGAACCAGAACAACTGCTGAATTGCAAATGTTTATTCAGCTCTGTTCTGAGCCTGCAAGCAAACAAAGTGTAGCTGAATCTCAGCCAAAGGATATGTTAAAAAGTAGCTACAGTTGGTGACAGTAAAATATGTAGCAGTCTCTATAAAAAGGAAGAGTCACGAGCTAGGAGAAAACACGTTTTAAACTGTCAGGTAGAAATAGATGCAGTACACTGTATGAGGAAACTGATTTAGTGTTATGAGAGACAGAAATTTCATCAAAATAATAGATTCAGTATGGGCCAACAGTTGGCATGCATATAAGATGTCATATTGGTTTAATTATAATATAATTATAATTGGCTTAATAGCTAATTCCAGTTAATTAACTCTAATAATCATCTATACATCTATATCTACTTACATATGACTTCATACTCCAATAAGGAAAATATGACGTTATCGTCTAATGTGACATATATTATTTATCATGTTGCACATAATCTATTTTTAAATTTTGTGCACTTCCTTCACTAACCAATTGGAGAAGTGTTTTTATAGATGTTTCTGGGTCAAGTTTTGAATTTATAACAACCCCAAATTATTTTGAATATGTAGAAAAATGAATCAGGATTGAAATCTTATAGACATTTATTCTATTAATAACTAAGTTCCCTGCAATTTTACTAATGACTCTTGCATACTGGTATTAAAATAGGATATTGATAAGTAGATAGAAATTACTGTAAGTGTTCACCTCACCGCTATCAATTTATGTCACTGCTTCCTCCCTCCCTTTTAATTTTTCTCCTGGAAAATGGAGCATCTTTTCCTGGCACAATACTGGAACTAGGTAGGTAGTGTAGCTCATGTCTGCTATAGGCCTTTTTTCCTTCCTTCCTTCCTTCCTTCCTTCCTTCCTTCCTTCCTTCCTTCCTTCCTTTCTTCTTTTGTTTTTTCTTTCCATCCATTTTGTTTGTATGGTGTGTGTGTGTTTGTGTGTGTGTGTTTGTATGTGTGTGTGTGTGTGTGTACCTATAGAGATCAGAGGAGGCTTACAGGAGTCAGTTTTTTCCTTCCATTATGTGAGTCTCAGGGCTGGAACTCAGGCATGGCTGAAGGTACCTTTATTTGTTTGAGTCATCTCACTGACCCTTAAGAATCCTTACATCTATAATCTATCTGTTGTTACAGTAAATTACAAAATGCAAGCTGTACCTTTAATTTAAATGCAGGTTGTTATGCTTTTACTTACATGTTTTACACACTGGTATACCATTTCCTCACATAGTCAATAAGGACTATTGTGTATAATGCTACAATTCAACAGTAAGTTTATAATGATCAAATGCAGGTTGAGAGAATGGATTTTACACTTCATTTCTGCAACACTTGTAAACAAGGATAGGAGATATGCTTCACAGAAAGTCAATGCTCAATAAATGAATGAAGGTTATTATTTATACTGTCAAGTCATTTATATTTCCCTATGAATGAAGAATGTTGATACACATCCAGGCATGTGCATGTGAGGAAATTTGACATATTTTTAAAGCTACAAAGCTAAAATATAAAAACTGGCAATGATGTAGTAGAGTTAAATGTATTTGATTTATGCTTTGGATTTGAGGAACTGTTGACAGAGATGAGTGAAGATATTCCAGTGTTTCAAAGGATGAATGAATGAAAAACAATCCTTTCTACCCACTGAAAGTTTGTGACTCAAGAGAGATGTATTTGTATATCCTTATGTCTTGATAGTTTCTTTGAGGAAAAGAATAATTCTTTGCAGGAATGAGGAATTTTATTCATATATATAAATATATACACATATATACATATACACACACATACACACACACACACATATATATATGTATATATATACATATATATATATATTTACTAAGCATAAGCATATATTTTTGTTAATGTTTTTAACTTATAAAGGTATTTCCTAATTTCTAGAAGATATGCTAGAAATATTTTATCTGTTATTTTGTATAAGATTTGTAGTGTTAGGCATGCACTATTTTTGGGTTAGCTGTGAAGATGAAGATTAATTTGGGTATTTAATTATACTAACTGTATGTTATGTTTGAAAATTTTGACCTTTGTTTTGCTTTAGGAGATATTTTGAAAGTCTTTCACCCCATAAGAATATGTTTGCCCATAAATTAATTGCTAATGTCACTGAAAACACACTAGTTTGTGTTTTTGTGCTTGTATTTGTTTTATAGGGTTTTTGCTACATTTGTTACATTTTTCTTTTTAAAATAATCTTTTCTTCTATCAGTCTTCTTCAGGTCATTCTTTCACAGTAACTCAATTATGCTGTTGCTATGCAATGAAAATATTTTTGAAACAAATCTTGTCTTTTTAGGAAAAGAACAATGGCAAACCTTGATTTGCTTTGATTCTATAATTGACCATGCAACAAAGCATGTTTTAATACATTTTACAAGGAGAAATCCAAAAATAAGTAGGCTGGGAAGAATGCATTTCCACTGTGAAACTTAGGGAATGATAATCAGATGGAAGTAAATTTGACAGTGCTTCTTTAAGAAATAAGCCTGAGACATGGAAGGTGGGGTCTTGTCAGTGTCTCTGGGAAACTCACTATACAAAGAGAAGGCACTCTGCTTTAGTTATGGTAGAGTTTCATGAAGAGGCAGATGTGTAGCAGGGATTGATTTGTTGTTAGTCAGTGTGATAATATATACTTCCTCAGACCCCATCATGATGTAGGCAACATTGTGTAGCTCAGATCACCAGAGAATAACAAAAATAGAAGTAATTTGATTTGTTTTGAGTTGATTTAGAGAAATGAGTTAATTATTAGAAAATAAATATATTTAGTCTAATCTGATGTTTAGGTTAGGAAGAACTGAAACACGAGTGTGTAAATAATTTCTTCCAGTGGCCCATCCTTTATTATTTAGTGGTTAATATGATAGATCCATAAGTTGATCATACATGCTTGCATACATATATGCATGCATATATTTATGTTCTAAACAGCTTGGGAATCAGATAGTCTTCATACTCTCTATATTTTATAATAGCTAAGATTTATATGGTTTAGATAATGAATCATTGGTCTTACAGGTACAATCTCTAATTTATCACATACGTTTCTATCCTTGTTCACTATTAGGTTGTTCCGCACATACTACCTGCACAGAACATACTTTTCCACTGACCCAAGGATCTACCCTTGAATTCTTTTCTGGAAAATAGACACTTATTTTGTTGATCATCGTTAAAAATACGTGATTTACTTTTGTTTCGAGATTTTAAAAAACAAGTGTAATTTAAATATCCATTGCCAAGTTACTTGTGTAATTTTATTCCTTTAAAAACATAATTTGTTTTTTTTTAAATCTCTGACATTACTTGAGCAAAATTAGCAAACTGGTATCTGAGAACACATGGCAAAGTCATTGCTTGTACAGAATCGAGCTCAGTATCAAATTGAATGTACATCAGTAACTCCTCTCTAAAGATCTGCTTTGGTAGAGTATGTTGGGCTTTAACCAAGTTCCATCTATTTGAGCATTGCAGTTTCTAGAAGCAATTTATGTATACTTAATGACTTTGAAGTATATCTCAGGAGAGCCAACAACCTCTGTGTTATTGAACAGTGGAGAACACAGTGTCTTTTTGTTTTGCAAACAGGAGATAAATATTATGAGCTTCTTTGGAAAGTTTATAGTTTAAATCTGTGTTCAGCTAGTTGCTGAATAGAGAACAAGAAGAGAATGCTGAGTGAGTCTAACAGTTATTATCTCAGGGGCATGAGGGAAATTCTGGAAGTACTTTAAGGGAGAAAGAGCAATAGATCTTATTCAATAATCTTCAAAGAAATTTGCAAGGTAGACTAGGAAGTTATTTTGTGACAACATGATTTTAGCTGATACATTTATAGCTGTCAATTTAAAGAAATGATAGACAATAAGGACTTAAGAAGGAAGAATAATGCTTTGGGTTAAAATTTTAAGTTTATGTGTTTGTATTTATTTGGATATGAAATTTGTATTTATATAGCCTGCATTTGGAGAAGCTTCCTGAACAAAATGATGAATTCATATTATATAAGCAATTTATATACATTTCTTAATGTACTTAATCTTCAGACTATTTCTTAGAGGGAAACTTCAACTTAAAAATAACAAAACTGATGATTCAAACAGCTTATTAGCATTTTTTCTTCAAGGTTATCCATTAGTTAATGACTGAGCTGAGAGTCATTGTTTGATATTACATGGGTCTGGCATCAAAATGATTTCTCCATTGTGTAAGTGGCCTCTAGGGCTGATGTGACCCGCTTCTTTAGATACTGGTGTCTGCTGTATTTATCCTGCAAAATCTCTGTTCACATCATTGTAGTTATATTTAAAAATGTTTTTGACTCAGTAGTATGAATGATTTACCTAATCAGTGAACCAATTTGTCTACACTCGTTTATATGACAGAGATTCCTAAGATAGGGTTCAATCTCTCTGTGACTATAGACTACATGAAACACGAAGTCATTGGCTTGTGGCTCACCTTCCTCTTTGATCTCTGGACTTATTTCTGTGATAATTTTTTGCTTTGGTATCTTCCAAAATCCAGTAATTTCCTTGAAATGTGTATTTAGTAAAATTCACTTCCTAGTGTCCCCCCAATGATGGTGTAGAAAAATATTATGCTACACAGCACAGTGCCAGGTCCACTGTCAAGTGCTGTATGTGATTAATGCTATCACAGTTATCTTAACATCAACAACAACATAAGCTAAAAACATCTATTGTGGTTAAATGATGATTCTTTATGTTTTTATTGTTAAAAGTGTACGTACATATTTTGTTTATCATATATTTTCCATATGGCTTAAAATTAATGGCTGTATTATATAAATATCTAATACAATTTTTCTTTCATTCTCTCTCTCTCTCTCTCTCTCTCTCTCTCTCTCTCTCTCTCAAGTTTACAAACAAACAAACAAACAAACAAACACTGAAACATGGAAACCATGAATGTCCTACCACTACCAAAGAAACTATTTGAAACTGAATCCTCTGCTGGTAAGGGGAGAATCAGTTTTTTCCAATAGAGTTTCCCTGGATGTATAATTGACACTCCAGAACACACCCCATTGCCAGGAGTAGCTGGCCCAGAAGCAAACTCCATATTTTTGTCTTAAAAAACTATATTTTAAGTTACAGTACTCATATTTCTACCTTGTAAATTTTCCTCAACATTTTCATTCTACATGTGTTTTATGGATGGAGAGCCTCAGTGTGGACATTTGGTTCTTATTAAAAACACTTTCAGTAAGTGAATGAGTAAATCTACCAAAATTTCATATTAACAATGCCAAGAAAAGTGATCAACACATAGATTTCCCTTTTCTGTTCCATTCATACGTTCTCCTCCTCTGTACTTCCTTGGCTATAAGAGCATATATAGCACATCCAAGTCCACAAACACCATAGCTCTAAAATCTAGTCTTACCTTGAGATCTTACTAATTTGAATCTAAATCAGGATAATGATGAAGAAGCTTTTCATATTGGATAACAGAAAATATACATGATGCCCACTCCCTGCCTTGGACAATGAACCAAGGTCTACTCAAGAACCTATTGCATTTTAAAAATCTCTCCCAAACTAGTATCTTACAAAATAAAATGCAAACTTTAATTGAGAAGCTCGAAAGTGGTTATAATTATGTTTTCTAAGAACATGCATGCATTATAGCATTATAGCATCTTTCCTTCTAGAATGTTCTATCTTTTCATTATTTTTCTTACTCAGACTATTCAAAAATCAACCATGCTTATTTCATGACAGATGATACCAGCTGAATTAATGTAATTGCAGGTGAATACCATCATTCAAAGGGTAATATGTGATTGCACGTCTCAGCTGGCGAGATAACTGTTTGCATGTTTTAACCAGATTCCAGATTGGAACAAATGTGAAAATCAACACGCGTTCATCCCTTTGGAAACTGGTGAAGCAGCAGATGCTGCTGCTGGAAATAGCTGGGACTTCTGCATCTTTGGATGAAAAACATCTTGTGAAAAAAATTTTTCCATGCATTGATTCAGAGATTTAAAAGGGTTTATCTTATTGTTTGATGTGTTTTATTCCAGTAGAATTATAAATTTAGAACTGTAAATGCAATGCAGATGACCTCTTTGGTATTTCTTATAGCTAATCCTTTACCCTAGCCCAAGGTCACATTTTCAAACTAATTCCACATTCATTAAAACAACAGGTCTGAGAGCTTTTGAGGTGAAAATGACAAAGCCTGGTATTATTACAGGTCCTTAATTAAACTGTCAGACTATGACTAACTCAGTAATTGTCCATCATTTCTACCGGCAGAGAGGGCCTGAATAAGTCACAAACAGTTGGCAGGACGTGCGTAAAAATGTCATGACTGTGGAGGTGAAGAAGAAGGTGAGAGTATGCAGTCCCAAAGAAAAATCAACCACATTGGTGACTTTTATCAAGATACCCTCAGCAAAAGATATATAAGCAAGCAAACAAAAATTATAATCTACAATAGAACTGGTCACTCATCAGATATTGTATGTTTAATATGACTGTTGGAAATGATTGCACAAAGTTCCTGGCTCCATTTTACTTTAAGACTTTTTCTTATTTATTTAAATTATCTTACTTGGTTTCATTCCATTTCCTCTCCCCAGTTCTCCCTCTCACTGTTCTTCATCCTGTACCTCCTCCCCTTTGCTTATGAGAGCATGCTTCCCTCCCCCTCACCCCAACCCCTACCTATGCCTCTCTCTTCCCAGGGGCCTCAAGTCTCTTCTTAATTATCAGTAGTGTTTACAAAAATCTAAGGACAAACTTACATAGCTGACACAAATTCAAAGCACTGATATCCTGAGCATGTGCCCTGTCACATAATTCCACTACCCAGGGTTGTGGTAAAAAAAAAAAATAGAGTAAGAAAGTTGATTTGTTTTAAATTAAAATGAAAATTTAAGGGAAATATCACCACTTTCATTTCACTATCATTAATGTAAAATACATTGATACTTTTGTTCCATTGAAATCATACAGAAAGATTTTATAACTCCATACAGAATGGCTTCTTTTTAGAAGGGATAGAAGTACTATTTGCCATATTATTTAGTATACAGAATATTTATTCTTCTGGGTATTTTATTTGTCAGTACTATTAGCTATATATTTAGTATATAGAATATTTATTCTTCTGGGAATTTTATCTTCAAATTTCTGAAATGATAGCAAATAAATTTATCAGTGGATTTCTTTTTTAGATTTTATGATAAAATAACAATCCAATATTTTCATATAATTTATTTCAGAAGGTATCATACATATGTTTTGAATACAAAATGAAGTTACTTCTATTAGTGTGTGTAAACTTAGAAATTACTTTTGAACTGATATAACATAATATTTATTACAAACTATAATTTTGTCACTGTCAGGTACATAAGTATCATTTCAATGTTAGAGTGATGACTGGATTTAGACTCCTAACTAAAGCATTAAATGTAGAGAGGGAGAGGGAAAGACAGAAGGCCATAGGGAGAGAGAGTGAATGTGTATATCTGATAGAGGAGAGAATGGGAGAAAGAAGAGATACTGATACGTTTTTCTGCAGCCTATTAAATACGTTTCCCCATGAGTTCACACTTAATGCCTCTGAGCCCTGGGTGACTTATCTTGATCATCATCGAAGCACATTTCCCTAACCGGATTGAATAGAGGATAAGAGTGAAGACCCAGGATATCCAGCAGCATGCCTATTATGACATGGACATTTATTTTCTGCGCTAAAATGTTTTAATCCCTTATGAAAGATGGCATGTAATGATGACTATGAAGTGCCTTGTGATATATAGCTGATAATGTTCACTTTCTAAGATTTTGGAGGGATTCAGTGAAAGACTTAACTTTTCTTCAATATGGCTTTTAAATGACAGACTTTAATCCCTACTCTCTGTTAAGTACTGTGTGCGATTACTTTTCACGTAACAAAAGGGCACAATATTCTTTTATTTGAACTCCACTGGGCTTTTAAACAACAGAAGTCACCTGTGTGATTTGGATCGTTAAAAAAAAAAAAAACAAGACAGACATTGCTCATTAGATACCACTTAGTTCTTAAGGGAGAAATGATTTGCCTTTACATTTTAATAGCAGAGAAGCCTGGTAATAAAAATTAAGGAAAGCAACTATTTTGTTTCTCATGGAAAATAATATGACTCGTATAAGGATGAAATTTGATGTATGCTTTTTATGTTCTAACTTTATTTTCAAATGGTGAATATTCAGAAGTTTACTGATTAGGTAACAACAATGTAAACAAATTATATTTGAAGAGAAACAATTGTGTATATCAGAGTACTAGGAGATACATTATTTTCAAGAAACATAATATGTAAGTGGCATGTTATATCTGAAATCCAGCATTACTTCCAGACAACTTGAGAACAGAAAAGGAAAATGATCTATTCAAGGCCCAAAGTAACTATTTTACCATAAAATTTCCACAATTTTAACTAATATACATTCTGACATGATTAGCTGTTGTCCAAACATAGAAATGTCTCTGTTTCTAATTTAACAAGTGCTTTGGAGAGAGATCTTTGGTGTTCCTATCTTATCTTGCTTGTCACTAACTGAAGAAGAAAAAAAATGAACTCTTACTTATTAAAGGCCAGCTACATGATTTGTTATGTTTCCACAGATGACTTTTATTTCTTGCTCACAGGATGAAACTTTTGTTGTGCATCTGTACTTTACATTATAGAAAATTATTCTCAAGTTTGTAAGTGCATTATCTTTTACAGGTTGGATTCAAAGCCAGATGTATACGGCCTATCACATTGCTTCTTAAATGATAATAGTGATCATACAATTTCTCCTCTAGCTTCCTCCTGTAGGCAAATGTTCGGATGTTCTTCTATGTAGGTTTTAGATTCGGCATATGGATAATAAACTATGAATCATGGGACTCTGAACATTTCCAGCACCTTGTGTGTTTCAGTGGGACTAGAATACATGCACTCCAGCTCTAATACAGTGTAAAACTATGAAACTCGAGTACTGTGTGGTCTACTTATATGAATCTATGAGCAGAATGGACTCCTGCTTTTTTTCTGTGCTTCCACTGTGCATAATTCATCAAAAGGTTTCTCTCTGCTTGCAGGGATGACGTGCCAAGCTCGAACATCATACACCGAGGATGAAGTTCTTTGGGGTCATCGTTTTTTCCCTGTAATTTCTTTAGAAGAAGGATTCTTTAAAGTCGATTACTCCCAGTTCCATGCAACCTTTGAAGTCCCCACCCCTCCATACAGTGTGAAAGAGCAGGAGGAAATGCTTCTCATGTCCTCCCCTTTAATAGCACCAGCCATAACCAACAGCAAAGAAAGACACAACTCTGTGGAGTGCTTAGATGGACTGGATGACATTAGCACAAAACTTCCATCGAAGCTGCAGAAAATTACGGGGAGAGAAGACTTTCCTAAAAAACTCCTGAGGATGAGCTCTACAACTTCAGAAAAAGCCTATAGTTTGGGTGATTTGCCCATGAAACTCCAACGAATAAGTTCGGTTCCTGGCAACTCCGAAGAAAAACTGGTATCTAAAACGACCAAGATGTTATCGGATCCCATAAGCCAGTCTGTGGCTGATTTGCCACCAAAGCTTCAAAAGATGGCTGGAGGACCTACCAGGATGGAAGGGAATCTTCCAGCCAAACTGAGAAAAATGAACTCTGACCGCTTCACATAGCAAAACACCCCTTTAGGCATTATTTAATGTTTTGATTTAGTATTAGTCCAATATTTGGCTGATAAGATAATCCTCCCTATGAAATCTGAGAGGTCCATCCAAGTCTGGCAAATACATCAGAGAACTCTTCAGTGAAGTGTTGTTTCTGTGCTGAACATGAGTTATGAAGGGAGGACATCATAAGAAAGCTACTAGTGGGCATGTATTATCACATCAAGCATGCAATAATGTGCAAATTTTGCATTTAGTTTTATGGCATGATTTATATATGGCATATTTATATTGAATATTCTGAAAAAATATATAAATATATATTTGAAGTGGAGATATTCTCCCCATAATTTCTAATATATGTATTAAGCCAAACATACGTGGATAGCTTTCAGGGCACTAAACTTATATACATGCATACATACATACATGCATATGCACAGACACATACACACACATATTCATATATATAAAACATACCCATACAGACATATATATCTAACAAAAATTGTGATGTTCTGTTCAAATTTGTATTTCTTGTGCATGTTTATTTTATTAGACTAGGAAGGCTGCTGGCATTGATTATGAATACCAAATATTTTAGCCTTAAATTATTTGTTATTTAAAAATCTGATTTAATGTTTTCTGATGTTGAGGTCATGGAATCTTTCAACTGTAGTTTATCATGAAAGGGTAGCAGAGATTTGCGGTGTTTTTGACATCACAGAGACATCATTATTATGCATTTAGTTTGTAAATTTTAGAGTGTGCCGGTACACGGTACACATCACTGAACTTTTCTTATGATTTTTAGAAGTCACTAGAACTTGGGTGGGGGAGGGGTTAATAAAAGTTAATTAACTCATCAATTCCAAAACTAACTAATATCTGGAAGTTGGTTTTGTACTCTAATAAAAATATGAGCTCTGAACAAATGCTGAATCATTGGAATAGTCAGTAGCCAGGTTATTGTGACAATGTCAGAGTCTGTGTGAAACTGACAGGCTAAATGGTCCCGGTGTCAAAATGAGTTGGTTGCCAATGTTTTCTTCTTTTTCTGGAACTTTTGTCATCCATAAAGACTTGCAGATATTTCAGGAGACATGACAGCACAATGAAACAGATGATAAGTACTTTTGCTGAAAATGCATATACCTGACAGACTCTTTTATGCTGCTCTCCTGTTTATGGCTTTTGTTGTGAAAGGAGAGACTATTTTCTGGTCTGGAAACGAATTCCAGGTCTATAGCTAATAATTTAGCACAGACCTGAGGGAAATTAAAATCAAATGAACTGACAATGTTTGTACACTCAGGATTTTTTGGTTTTGCTTTGGTGTTGAACAATTCTTCTATTGTTGCCTTGATTCCCTGGCCACCAGAATAATTTTAGTAGTACTAGCTTTCAACATCCAACATCTGGCTAGTATCAAATTTGATTAGTAGTATACCTTTAACACAAAGCTTTAGGGTAAAAAGTTTTTTTTTTAAATTTTTTTTGAAACTGCAGAAGTACTTCTTTGCATACTAACATAGATTTTCCTGTACAATTTTCTGAGGGATTTGTAATAATCCAACTTGTTCCAGAATTAACTCACTTCTCATTAATATATAAATCACTGGTGGTTGGTTTGAGCACACAGCATTCCTTATTGTTTTAGCAATCCTGCGATAATTTTACTATAGGCAAATTATTACGTCTACAGTATATCATCCACTCTATCTTCTGGCTACCTCTGTATCAACCAAATTCTGTAGGTGCAAACACATAACAGGGAATTACTACTGGAAAAATGATCAACATTAGCATCCATCCACTGTGAATAGAGCAGTTGCCCTACCCCTTGATCACCAGATGTTCTTATTTGCTAGATGGAGGTGATGCAATATTAGCAGACAGGAAAAGGGGAACAGTGGGTACAGTGTATTCAGCAGTGGAGGAAGCTGCATAGATCATTTAGTCCAACACCTTAAAACTATACAGAGCCATAATATTCTTTGGAGAGTCATTTTAATTTGTTTTTGGTATTGTGAAGAACCAAAAACAAACTCTCTGAATTTATTCATTTAACTAAATATTTGCATGCCTTCTTTGACCTAGGCATTGTCTTTTTAGTTTAGTTCTTGGGGATGTAGACATGTACACTGTATCAGCAAGAGAGTGTAGGGAGAATGAGTGAGAGAAAAAGAAAGAGATAGAGAGACAGAGAGAGATGGAGAGACAGAGAGAGAGAGAGAGAGAGAGAGAGAGAGAGAAAGAGAGAGAGAGAGAAAGAGAGAGAGAATGAGAGAGAGAGAGAGAGAGAATGAGAATATCCAGTAGTCAGTATTACAAATAGGTGAATGAAAACACGGTAGCAATGGAAATGGCTATAGGCCGGTATGTAATCAGAAGGTGATACTTAGGAAGTTGATTAACATTAACTCTGAAAACTCAATGATGAGAAACAACCAGTGTTGCCAAAACTCAATTCGAATGAACAGTACACTTTTACCTTTTCCGCATACGTGTGGGAACAGTATGATTTCTGCATGTACTTGCAGTTTAATCCCTATTTCCAGGTTGATCATAGGATCCAGACTGCCCAGGAAAATTGAAGTTTATACTTGTTGTACTTGTGTAATTATTAGTAGCCCTCTCTTTGAATCCTATTATGTCCTGGTTTGGATGATATATGGTAAAGTTTTGTTGACACTAACAAAATTAATGAGTCTAATATATTTGGAAAAAAATAAAGAATTGCTTTACTTCACCTTTTCTTGATTTTCTGTTTTTGTTCACAGACCAATTTATGAAAACTCATTCCAATATCTCCTTTTTATTAGCCTCTAGAACTTCTTAGAAGAGTTTAATCAGCTCATGACACATCTCTTAGGTTCCAAACTTATGCAATTTATTGAAATTATAACATGCAAAATAAACCCACTATTTCCATTTTAAGAAGTTATGAGAGCTACATTCAAAAGAACTGAAAGTCAATGTATGTCAACCTTCAGATATTGGAAATGTATGCCAATACTCATAATACTTGCTTAGTGGCTATTGGGAAAGAAAGATCTGAATAGTTGTAGATGAATGTGTTCCTGTCACTATACAGCTAGCTCTCCCTGTAGTAAACTATCTCATTCTATTTATCAAAATGTTAACAAAGCATAGCTATTTTGGAAATGCTTAACTTTAACTTAGGCATTTATTCACTATAGCAATATATGTATGAACTTTGTAAATATAAGTAAAATTAACTTGAGGAATTTTATCATAGGCTTCCTATTTTAATCTTATGATATTTTAAAAGCATTCATACAAGGCTTTGCTTTTTATTCAAAGTATTCTGTTAGCTCAGTACCTAAAAGTCCCATTCTCTGGAAAGGAAGAATTTATCTAGTGAGTGATTTCTATTGGACATATATGACCAAACAGATGACTCATAATCTTTATATCTGAAATATTTGTTTTTTTCTTTCTTTTTTACAACGAAGAAAGTACAGTTTGATTGCAGAGTATGCAATCTGAGTTCTATTTCACAATTTATTCTTGAATTATACCTTAGGGTAGTGTGAAGCATGTTTTCTAAAACTCAATCTATAATTTCAATGTTCAGAGCTGTTTGGATTGCAAACATTGTATTGCAAACTCATGTATTTAGTACAAAGAGTTTAATTTTAAAATATATTAAATTTCTGGATCACAAATGGGCTTAATTTTCAAACCATCACAATTATTTCTTGACTTTTCTACTGTTATTGAACTATACACCTTTATATACTATGTTACACTTAAAATTTACTGTTTTCATACAATACATCCTAATCTCAGTTTTCCCTCCCTGCACTCCTTCCAGCCTCCACCCCTACCTCCTCTCTCTTCCAGACACATTCTTCCCTGTTTCCTTTCAGAAACAGCAGGTCTTTCAGCAATATCAACTGAACAATGCATAACAAGACACAATAAGACTAGGCATAAACCCTTGATATCAGGGCTGGATAAATATTCCCAGTAGGAATAAAAGAGTCCCATGAGCAGGTGAAAGTATTAGAAATATCCCTCCTACCAAAGTTAGGAGAGCCACAAAAACACCAAGAAGATAATCATAGCATGTATGCAGAAAACCTAGTATAGACCCATTCATGCTGAGTGATTTTAGCCTTAGGCTCTGTGAGCCTCTATGAGCCCTTCTTAGGTGATTCTGTGAGTAGTATCCTCCTAATGTCTTTATTTCCCTCTGACTCCTACAATTCTTTCTCCTCATCTTCCATGGGGTTACCCAAACTGCAAGGGAAGAACCTAAATCAATAATTTATGGCTCATTTCCTAAAAGACTGTGACTTGATTCATCACAAAATCTTGTTTGTAAATTATGTTTATTGTGCCTTTTACTGATGAGATGTTTCAACAACATGAAGCCTTTACTTCCTAATTATTATTTCTCAAGATCTGATTGAAAAAAGCTTCAAGAGTAGCTTATTCCACATTAACCATTTTTAAAAGCTGCGGTACATAAAGCATGAAAATATCCTTTATTAATTTTCTTTTAATAAAGAATATTGTGATACATGTTCTCTTTGTTCACTTAAAAATGTTTCATAAAAAGAAATGTGTTATCAGGCTAGATTTACATAAATCCTTAGATATGTACTTCTTCCTGTTCCTGGGAACAACACAAAATTCTTTTTATTAAAATAGCTAAGCTTACAAAGGTAAATTACAAGGTTAGAGAGATTTCTCTATAGTTAGGAAGGTTTCCTGAATGGAAAAGGCTGGGTTTGGTTCCAGGAACGCATATCAGAAGCTCACAACAGCCTACATCATTATCAGGGGTCCTTTCATTTGTTTGTTTGTTTTTTGTTGTTGTTGTTGTTTTTATATGACATTATGATCAAGGAAACTTATAAAATAAAGTCTTTAATTTGGGCTCACAACTTAAGAGGGTTATTGTCCATGATGGCAGACATATGTTAACAGGAATAGTTAGTTGGAAGCACTTATCTTAGGTCTACAAGTAGTAGGGCGGGTAAGAGAGAGAGAAAGAGAAAGAATGTATCTCTGAGTCTTTTGAAACCTCAAAGACCAAACCCCAGTAACATACCTCTTCCAACAAATTCATACTTCTAAGCCTTCCTAAGTAGTTTCACTAATTGGGAACAGCAGTCAAATATATGTTCCTATGGGAGCTAGTCTCATTTAAACCATCATGTTCCACTCACTCATTCCCATAGGTTTGTGGCCAAATCATAGTGCAAAATGCATTTAATCCCACTTCAAAGGTCCCCTTAGTCCTTCACAGTTTCAATATAGATTTAAAAGTTCAAATTCCAAAGTATCTTCTGAAACTCAAGACAATCTCTCAATTTTAATCCACAACAAAAATTAAAAATCAAATTAAAGATGTCAACATACAATGTCACAGAACACACCATTTTAAAAAAAATGAGGCAGAACATAATAAGAAAATTCCAGACCTAAGCAAGACCCACATCACTAGAGAAAACTCTAAATCCTATAGTTCCATGTGCTATATGATAGGCTTTGACGGCTTGGTCCTTATATGTTTACTGCCTTTAACACACGTCTCTCTCTCTCTCTCTGGTCCTTATATGTTTACTGCCTACAACACACTTCTCTTCTCTTGATATATTCCACTTTCTGCATACAGCTCGCCTTGACAAATGTTTATGGCTTTGACATCCATAACATCTTCCATAGCCTCAGACAGTGGACTCTTGGGCCTCCATTTATGGACTCCCTTACCACAAATCTGGTCTCAATGGCTTTAACATAAAGGAAGACTCAAAAATATGTTTATTCATGTATCCTCAATGACTCTGAAGCCACAACGAAGTAGGTAGCACTTTCAAGTTTCTCAGATCTTTCCTTTTTAGGGGTTGGAAACTTAGCTGGGTGGGTGTTTTTTTTGTTGTTGTTGTTGTTTTGGTTTTTGTTTTGTTTTGTTTTGTTTTTTATCTCAGCTCAAGCCTTGTCTCAAACAATAAATTTCCTAGTGATATTTTTCTCCTTGACCTGTACATTTTGAATTCCTTTTTGTTCTACATTTTCTATTTCATTGTAGACCTGTTCAAAAATGAATACTAATAACCAGATAGGAGAGTCAATATTAGACTGCCTTGTAATCAACTTCACTATGTAAATTCATTCATTACTTTTCAATTTATCCTCAAATCGATTCTTGGAACACTGACAAAGAGAGCCACATTCTTTGCCAAAGTATTACAAGAAAGTCTCGAGTCCACTTGCTAATAATTATTTCCTCTGAAATTTCTTTAGTGGGACCTCCATTCTACGCTGTTCTCATCCATATTATCTTCCAAACCTCTACAAGGATGGTACTCAACTGCCTTCCCTGGTACAAAATTTCATAACCTTCCACACTATTCCAATAAGTAATGTGTGACAAGTGTACAATACTTCCTGGAACTAACTTCTGCCTTAAGGGAGCCCAGCCTGGAATAATTTGAAGCAGAACACAGCCTCAGACAAAGAGGCAGCTTTGAAGACTGATTGTCTCTGGCCTTCTAGTTCTCTAACTACACTGAACACTTGCAGATAACTCCTTAAAAAATCTTAAAAACTCTCTCTTTTATTCTATGGTTAAAAAACACTGGCTTGGGCGACTAACACCTGTTGCTTAGTATGAACAAAATAAAACGTTCATTGCTATAACTCCCTTCTCTGACTACGGTGATTAATCTTTGTGAGCCAGAAAGTAAGGAAAGGAAAAAAATTAAGATGCTTTATACAGGGATGTATGCACAGACACATATACATTCATACATGCATATACATTTTCACTCACATTCTTATTGACACATTCATTTTGGTTGGGCCCAAGTGCATATCTCATACATCCCACAAGTATTTATGCATGCTTACACATATACATATTTCTACATGTGCATATAGACAAACACACATATACACTTCGATAGATAGATGGATGGAACAGAACTTCTCAACCCCAACCATCCATCCAACAATTTTATTTTTTTCTCTGGCCTTTTTATACCTTTTTAGGCAAAATGTTTTTTAGAAATTTACCTCAGAGATAAAATGTTACATGAAATGGGAATTAGAGAAGGATGTTGATATTAACTTCAAGCAGTGTTTCATTCCCTATGCTCTTTATAAGTTCAAAGCAACAGTTTTTAGATGTCTTACCTTACCAGAGAGCACACTTGTGGGCTATATTATTGGACATAAATACTTTTCCTTGAACCCAGATTTCTCTCAAGTCTGTTTCTCTCTTTAGTGTAATTATGAAAGCTCATTGTATTTGTTATTATTCAGACTTTACTTACTAACAGGAGGGGTGGGCACATTCTATTCTTGATTCTAACTTTATTACATCTTTCTAACAAAGCAACTAAGATCATCTCTTGAAATTTCCAAAAAAAAAAAAAAACCTTTTAAATCAAATCAGGAATTCTATAGAACCATTCTAATTCATCTAAATAATATTAATTCATAAAAGTTCATCTCTGTGTTGATCTGTAGAAAATCTGATCAATAGAGTGGATTAATGCCCAGGAAATAATATACTAATTTAGCATTGACAGGGAAGGCATATCAGCTGCAAGGATCAATGCCAAAATTAAGTCACTTTGGAACCTTACCATCAAGCCCAACTATTGTAAACCATGTGAAAATGGTGGGCCACTTCAGGAAGGCCACCTGCTTGCTTTAGCCTATCCTAGATGGCACTTGACAAACTTTACTTTTACTTTTATATTGCTGTGATAAGGAACTGTGACCAAGATAATTCATAAAAGATATTTGATTTGGATTTATGAATTCAAAGGTTTAGAGTCTATGAATGTGGAGAACAAGTATATTGGTTGGAACATTTTAATTTTAAAATAGGGAGCAGAGAGCAGAAGTCTAGGAATGGAATGAGTCTTCTGAAACCCTGTAGCTAACCTCTATTGACACACCTATTTTTTGTTATCATTTTTATTATTAATCATTTTATTTGTTTACACTTCAAATGATATCCCCCTAACCGGTTACTCCTTCACAACCACCCTCCCCCGTCCCTTCCCGACTCTTCCTCCTCCCCTTTGCCTCTATTAGGGTGCTCCTCCACCCACCCTGTCACCCACTCCTGCTTCACTGCTCTAGCATCCCCACATGCTGGGGCATCAAACCTCCCCTGGACCAAGTGCCTCCCCTCCCACTGATGTCAGATAAGGCAATACTCTGCTACATATGTATCTGTAGCCATGGATCCCTCCATGCATACTCTTTCAAACAAGGCCACACTCCCTAATTCTTACTAAACAGCTTTTCCATCTGGACATTATTTGAACAAATCAGCCTACCAGAGTGACTCACATTCAAACCACCACATGATCCAACACCCTTTGTATATAGCAGGCACCTACACTGCTTTGATTTTATGTGATGGAGTTAAAACCACACAGATAAAACAAACAAAAGTCTGCCAAATTTCTTCAACCTCTAATCTTGTGGTTTCAATTAGGTTTCTTTTTAGTAAATATTACTGTTATCATCATTATTATTATTATACACATTGTTATTGTTTTACCTGTGAAGTTTGTGGTTTTTGTTTTCAATCTCATCTATCTGTCTCTCTCTCTCTCTGTCTCTCCTCTGTCTCTCTGTCTCTCTCTCTCTCTCTCCTCTCTCTCTCTCTCTCTCTCTCTCTCTCTCTCTCTCTCTCTCTCTCTCTCTCTCTCTCTCTCTCTCTGAAAAGCTTGTTTCAAGCTCATGATCCTGCTTCATCCTCCTTGATGCTGGGGATACAAGTATGCACCATCACATCAGGTTCAGGCTACATTCCTTTATCCTTTCCTGTATCTTCAGTATTTTTGTCTTTTGTTCCTATCTCCTTTTTCACCCCTGGTACAGTGATCAATGTGAAGATCTTGGCAAAGTAGCAAAGCTCTCTTCCTTTAAGCTACTTCTTCAGCCAAGTTTCCTGAAGTCATAATTTTGTTAACACATGTAAGGTATGTATAATCAATGCATGACATAGGGGATCTATAATAGGACTAGCTGTATTCCAATTTCAATTACTTAGATAGTAGTTGTAAATATTAAATCTTTGGCCCAAATAAAAATAACTTCATTTTATACTTGTAACAACTTGTTCTTGGATAGGATGTTAAATGCATTGTTTTAATTGAACATGAGGTGCAATATTTTACTTACTGCAGAATCTTCTGGTTAAATTATTCCACATTCCAGACAACAACAGTTCATAAACACGTTTTCAATGTCTGCATGCAGTGATTATAAGCCTTTCAAATGTTTGTACAGGGAGGCTTACTGTGTCTTTTGCTGTGATTTGCAGAGCTGTTAAGTGAAACACAAGCAGCAAACATGGTCATGATTGTGTGACGTTTAGAACATAATTAGAAATACAAAGAAAAATTAAGGAAACCTGGAAGAAAGGAGGGACTTTAAATGGTGCAAAGGGATTATATAAGTGGGATGGAGAGGGAAAAGGCACAGCTAAGTTAAAATTTCCCTAGATATTTAAAAAATTCATAAAATTTGTTGAGTAACAATGAAATTTCCCCATAATCACCTCAGACATGGAGGATAAAAGAGACATATGTTCTAATAAAATAAAAACTTAATGAAATATTTTCTCTCATTCAAAACAACACAAGAAATTTAACTCATGCAAAATACAGTTGAATATTCTATTTTATTTAATTTTTATGTGCAGTTACTTTTATGTTTACAATTCTAGTTTGTTTTAGTGTTTTGTCTTGGTTTGTTTTGGTTTGTTAGATATGCTGGTGACTGACTTGAAATCTGAGCACTCAGGAAGCAGAGGAAGAAAGACAACAAGTTCAAGGTCCATCTGTGTTCCATATCTGGTTCTATGCCAACTTGTATAGTCATTTATTTTCCTGTATGTTTACTGGGGCTATCTATATCTCTCCCATTTTCTTTTCTTTTCTAGAATTCATTGTACATTTAAGAATTTTTAAATTTATTTATTTATTTATTTTTCAGCCAAATATCAGACCTCCCACTCCTTCCAGTATCCACTCAGAAAGATCCTCCCTCCCATCCCTCCCTCCCCTTCTCCATAGATACCACATCTGTTTCCATTGGCTGCTGGCTGGAGCTTCTCAGAGACAGTAATGCTAGATATCTGTCTGTAAACATAACACAGTATTGTTAATAGTGTCAGGGATTGGTTCTTGCTTATGATATGGGTCTCACTATGCACTAGTCGTTGACTGACCGATCCCTCAGTCTCTGTCTATCTTTATCCCTGCACATATTGTAGGCAGGACATATTTTGGGTAGAAGGCTTTCTGTGTGGGTTACTGTCATTATACCTCCACAGGGAGTCCTGCTTGGCTATAGGACATGACTAGCTATGTCAGAATCCATAATCCTTACTATTAGTAATCTTGACTAGAGTCAACCCATAGATATACTCAGGCCTCCCCCAATCCCAGATCTCTGGAAAATCCTAGAGGTAGCCCCTTCCCACAGCTCAATTCCATTCTATCATTCCTAATCATCCTACACTTATCTGACCTTCACCCCGGACCTCACTCCCCTCTGTCACCCAGATCCCTCCCTCCGTTAACCTCACATATTTATTTTATTTCCCCTCCTAAGAAAGTTCCAACCACCCTCCCTGAGCCCTTCTTGTTATTTCAATTTCTTTTGGGGGCAGTAAGTTGCCTATGAATTATAGTGTGTTTATCTTGTATTTTATGGCTAATACTCACTTGCAAGTCTGGGTTACCTCACTTAGGAGATTTTCTAGTACCATCCATTTGCCTACAAAATTCTTGATGTCCTTGTTTTAATAGCTGAGTAGTATATCTTTGTGAAAATTAACCACATTTTCTTTACCCATTCTTGAGCTGAGTGATATCTAGGTTGTTTCCAGTTTCTGGCTATTATGAATAAAGGTGCTATAAACAGTTAAGTATGTGTTCTTGTGGGATGATGGAACATCTTTTGGATATATGCCCTGGAGTGGTATAGCTCGGTCTTGAGGTAGAATTACTCCCAATTTTCTGAAAAGACACCAAATTGATTTCCAGAATGGTTGTACAAGTTTGCCTCTCACCAGCTATGGAAAAGTATTCCCCTTGCTGCACTTCCTCTACCCACTGGCATGTGCTATCTCTTGAGGTTTTTGATCTTAGCCATTTTGATTGGTATAAGGTGGAATCTCAGAGTAATTTTGATTTGCATTTCCCTGATGACCAAGGACATTGAACTTTTCTGTAAGTGCTTCTAGGTCATTTAAGGTTCCTCTGTTGAGAATTCTGTTTAGCCCTGTACCTCATTTTTAATTGGATTTAAGGTGTCTAACTTCTTGAATAGGGTTAGTTAAGATCGTTTCCCAATTTGTGAGCTATCATTTTGTCCTATTCATGGTGTCTTTTGACATTTAGAAGCATTTTAGTTCCATGAGGTCCCATTTATTAATTGTTGATCTTGATGCCTGAGCCACTAGTATTCTATTCAGGAAGTTGTCTCCTGTACTGATGAGTTCAAGGCTTTTTCTCACTTTGTTTTCTATTAGATTTAGTGTATTTGGTTTTACCTTGAAGTGTTTTATCTGCTTTGACTTGAACTTTGTACAATTTACTAAATAAAGATTTATTTAAATTTTCTACATGCAGGCATCCAGTTAAACTAGTACCATTTGTTGTGGATGCTATCTTTGATTTGTTGCATGATTTGGGCTTTTTGATTTTGTAAATCAAAAGTAAAGTTTCCATGGTTGTGTGGGTTTATTTACTGATTAATCCATCTATACCAATACAGCGCAGATTTTGTTACTTTTTACCTGTACTATAGCTTGACATCAGGGATGATAATACCCGAAAAGTTATCTTTTGTTTTAATCTTTTAAAAAATATTATTTATATTAGATGTATTTTTAATTGTCTGAAATATCATGTTTTACTATCACCTAGAGTTTCTTTGGTTGAGCAGTGTTTTATTTACTATGGACCTATGGGACAGAGTTTTAGTTCAGTCTCATTGTGATTTTTTTCATCCAGGAATTAAATCACAAATGTGTCAGAAGTTGAAATACTTTCAAGAAGCAATTCTTAATTCCACAATTTGTAACTTAGAGGTTTTGACTTCTGAGACCCATTGCACCATCTTTATCCACATTCACAGATAAGCTTCCTTATTATGAGTTCATAAATGTAAAATTTGCTTGCTGATAATACTACAGGTCTCTGGAAGTACTTGGGATCATTTGATTTTTTAGCTACAGTTTGATGAGGGTTCAACTTGCATATTATTTCTCATGGGTATGATAATCCAAATTTCCTAATTAGGATTTACCCAATTCTAGATCATCTGAACCCAAACATACACATACATACAAACACATACACACTACACACAGGGAAACATTATTTTACTTTTGATATAAAAACATTCCACATAAAAATATATAAATACATGTAAACATGTATGTATATATATATGTAAAATATTTACATCTATGAAACAATATATATACCTATATATGTAATTTTTTCTATGTAGTTTATGTAAGAATTATAGAAAGATGTCTATGCTCTTTATTTATCTATTGTCTCTTCATTCCCTTCTCAGACATAAGATTATTAACCCTTCTAAGTTATTCCAGTTACATGAATGTATAATCTGCAGATATCTACTTCAGTCTCTTACAATATTTTTACTCCCTCTTCCTTAATGATCCAGGAGCACCGGAGGCAAAAGTCATGATATAGATGCCATATTTATGGCTGAGAACTGCACAAACTGTTCTCTGTATGTTAACTAGCTGGAGTTTCATGTGTATTACCATCTGATGAAGAGGGAAGAGACTACTCTGATGAGGGCCGAGAGAAGCACTATTTTAGGATTATAATTTCCATCTTTTACTGTCTTTGTCTTTTTATCTCTGCATCTACTTGTCTTTCTATCTGTATCTGTTTCTCTCTGTAGCTCTGTCTCTGTCTTTCTACCTGCCTCGTTGTCTCTATTTCTTGCTCTCTATCTTTCTTTCTTTGTATTTCTTGTGTCCCTGTATGTGTGTGTGTGTGAGGTTGTGTGTGTGTGTGTGTGTGTATGTGTGTGTGTGTTAGTGTAGCTTAAAAAAATTGTCCTATAGAGAGAGATAATATGTGCTTCAAAAGCCATATACCACATAATAAAGAGTCCATGGGAAACTTCCTTTTGAACTGTTGGTCAGGAAAATTCAAGAAACTCCCCCAACAACATAGGCTATTGCCAATGCCTATATTGCCTTCCAGAACACATATATTAGTTACAAGACTTGGAAAAATTGAGATGGAAATTTCTTAAAAGCCTCCTTCCTGAAGACAAGATTTTATAGTATATAAAGGTACCATACAAGCTTCTAAGGGCAGAAAGCAATCAAGAGTACTACTCATATTTAAAACCTATAAACCATAATAATAACTAGTCTGCCAAGTTCCCTAATTAGACAATGGTGGCACTATTATCTTTGGGGTAACTAATTGAACTTAAGTGTCACTTAATACGAAATAATTCATACTGAGTACTGTAAACTTTGTCAGTTACTCATGACTGAAGTCATAAACCCTACAGGAGAACCTGCTATTAATCTAAACCAGTGTAATTTCTAACTATTCTAAGCTCTTATCCTTAAGCCTACAGATATGTGTACTCTTTATCAAAGAACCCTCTTTTTTGTAACAGATGGAGGATATTATAAAGATCGACAATTGGTCAAAATGGAAAGAATAAATGACAAGTGTTTCCAGCTCCAACTGTTATATCTTCATTAAAATCCTTACAGCTAAAGCTGTGGCAGTATCACAGGAGAAGAAGTAAACAGATTGTAAAAGTCAAAGAACCTAGATGCCTTCTGTTAGATGGTGTCTTCTACACAGAAAAGGGATGCTTGCACCTATTAAATCTCAACAGTATGGTTGAATTAAAAATACCTGTGTAGTTAAAACTTCAATTAATATAACAACATGGAGATTTCACAAGATTCCACTCCTAGATGGAGAGGAATAACCACCAATGATTATTGAGAAAGAAAATCAGCTTTCCCTAAGAATGACCTCCCTGATGAATTATCCAATGCAAAGTACCCAGCTTGAAATTGTTCTCCCGGCTTGCTAGGGAGAACAATTCTATTTTTTCCAGTTGTGTGAGTAACTTATGTTGTTCCAGCTCTAGTAGATGCTCTCACACCTTGCAGAAGTATCTGCATTCAGTGATGCCAAAATGAAGAGAGGAGAGAGAGAGAGAAAGAGAGAGAGAGAAGGAATTGAGAGGGTTATGTGTTAGAGATGTTTGAGTGAAGTTGGAACGAGAAAATGGGTTTGTTGGTGGAATTTCAATCAACTCTTTTTTTCATTATACATGTTAATGGGCAAAAGTATAACCCTTTCAATTCTGATATTCATATCATTTACGTTTTTGTATTGTATAAATTTTCATATGTTGATTAAGTTTCTCTTCAATCTTCAGTTTTCCTGAAAAATAGAAATGCATGTAAAGTGTTAGTTACTTTGCATTCTACATGACTCACAAAATGGATGCTCAACCATAAACAGACTTAATGTGAAAAGTATTTGGTAAATTTAGATATAATCTGGGATGAGAATATACAATATTTTTTAAAGGATTCATTAAAAAAAGGCTTAGACTAATGAAAGGATGAATATAACCAGGCTGCAACCAGGTTAGAGGAACAATAATGTTTGAGAGCATCATGAAGCCAGGTCTTTATAATTGCTGTAGTCCTCTGTATTTGCAATGCTGGTTGTTAGTTATAGTGTGAATGGGAATAAACAGTGAAAGACCAGTATTCGTACTAATATTCCATTATTTTGTACCTGTAAGTTATTTTATAGTTGTCTATGTTGTCAGGTCCAGTTGGGAGTCAACTACAGTGATGAAATATCCGCAATGATGCCTTTATCATAAACTTTTTAACTAATAATCACTTGTTGAAATTTTTTTCAATTTTAGAAAACAAACTGGAGTAAATATAAAAAATAGAAATTTTAAGCACTATTAGAGCATCTTCGACTGGAAATAGAATGTTCTAAATGTTTTAAAATATAATTGCACAATATTCTATAAGAAAAGTGAAGGATATGGTAATATATCTCATTGTTGACATGAGTTTAAAATTACAATCACAAAATTAGAAAATCTTTATAATTATTGATAGTAAGTGGTATATAAATTACACTTTGAAGATATTTAATACATAATGAAAAGGTAAAAGAATAAGCAACATACATATATTTATAGGGTTTTAAAGGCACATTATATTTTATAAATACAAAAGTTCCATAAAATATTATAATGAAAATGTGAAAAGTAAATCAATACAGAGCATACTGACCAGATAAGTAAAACATTGATCAAAAAGAGAAAGAAAAATCTGCAAAAGGTTGCTGTGCATATAAATGCTATCCTTTATGGAAAAGGTATATATTTTGAACAATACATTGTTAGCTTCCAATGGGGGGATTTGGTTACATTCCATTGAGTCATTGGCTAAGGACTTACCATGGAGATCTCTAAAAAATCCCTGGCTGATGCTAGAACATATTGTCACTTTCTGAAAACTGACAGTTGGACTCCATTGCCAATGATAACTTTCACAGATCTCATTGAATACAGATACCTCAAGCATGTGTAGCCTTGGAGCCTTCACTCCTATATTCTAGTGCCTTTTCCAGGATAACATACTCTACAGGCTATAGAAAGAGAAATAGGAATACTAACCCAGCCACAAAACCCTCAAATCTATCCTGTCTCTAAGATGTGATGGGGAAGTGGTGGCACAGGACTGTTGGAATGGACAACCACTGTTTACGTTAATCAACTGATTTAACTTGAGGCCCACCCTGCAATAGGGACTCCATGCCCTATACTGCCTAGATGGACAGGTATTTGAGGCAGGACACCCCAGAGACCTAAAGTAGAACCAAATACGATTGGCAAAAGAAAGGACAAAAGAAAAAAGATATGAGTTCTAATGATATTCTCCAATACTCATATATGAGTGGCTTATCCACTCATCATCAGAGAAGCTTTCTTTGTGAGGAGATGGGAGCAGGTGCAGAGACTTACATCCAGAAAGTAATCAGTGAGTTCAGAGAACCCCATAGAATAGAGTGGGGAGGATTATAGGAATGAGCAGGGATGAAGAACAGCAGGAAAACATAACCCCACTAAATTAACCAAGCGGAGCTCACATTGGGCTCACAGAGACTGAAGCAGGATCTACATGTATCTATCTACTTCAAGTCATTTGACTAGGTGGTTTTTCTGACTGTTTTCTTGGGACTCCTAACAGCAGGAGCAGCTATAACTTTTTAATTCTGCATCTTACCTGGAGTCTTTCCCTCCTATTGAGTTATCTTGTTCCGCCTAAACATGAAGACTTCCATTTTGTTATATCTTATCTCGTCTTGTCCTGTCCAGCTTTTGTGTCTTATAAGCCTGCTCTTTTCTGAGGAGGAAACAGATGGGGAGGGGAAGAGGTAAGGGAAGCTGGCAGGAGTAGAGGGGGAGGAAATTGCAGTTGGTATGTATTGCATAAAAGAAGAACCTATTTTCAGGAAAACAAAGAATAATCAATGAACTATAATTGTTCATGATCCCATTGAATTTCTTTTATTGAACTTTATATATAGTTTTCATCTTTCAGAGGAAATAAAACCCTAAGTGCAGAATCTAATATTGGTGTGTTAGAGGTTACCAAAACTAATATTTTTGCAATTATCAAGCATGACAAAATAGAAAGCATCATTTTTATACAGTTTCCCTTATTTGAAGAAGAAAATTGTAGTTCCTTTTAAATCGCATCCAAGACTTACACATCAGGGTCTCCTTCCTCATTCCTTGTAATCAAGTTCTCTGCTGGAGCCTTTCCCTAAGGAAAATCTTATTTGAAAGTTCTTTTTTTCCTCTCACTGTATTAATCACATGAAACTGGTTAAAAGAAAGGCAGTAAAAAAGTAGACTGTATAAAACCAAAGACTAAAAATAGAAATTATGGTATTGTGATTCGTTGTGAATAAAGAGAATTTTTTTCTTAGCAGTGTGTTTCAGATGAATAAGTCTTCTTCATCTTTGTTCCAAAATTAAATTTAAAAGTAAAATAGCATTAAAAAATAAGCTATACATGAAGTAATTTTTTACATTTAAAATAGTAAAATGTAATAAATAAAAATTAACTACTAGAATCAGTATAATATTGTGGTTTTGTTTGTACCTTCCTTGTATGTATATGTATAGATACAAATCTTTGCACCTGTTTATGCAGGTACATTCATGTGAGCATGAATGTGGGGACCACAGTGGACAATGGATGTCTTCCTCAATACCATTCCACCTTATTTCATTTAAAAATTTATGTTTACTCTTATTTTACGTGAATGCAGTTTTTCTTCAGGGTTGTCTGCATACCATGTATGTGGAGGTTGTTAGAGGTCAAGAAAATACATGTGATCAGACTGAGCCATCTCTCCATCACCAGCAAAGTCATGTTACATGAACACCAGGGATCTAATTTCACATCTTGCATGATAATCAACCCACAGACAAAATTTCTGATCCAGAATGTTTCCTGCCTAAAAGAGCTACAGGGACTTAATTGGAGAAGAGTTTGAAGAAAGGCTGTCCCGTGACCAGCCCAACTTGAGATCCATCTCATAGAGGGGCACCAAGGCCTACGATGCTATGGTGTGCTTACAGACAGGAGCCTAGCATAGCTGTCCTCTGAAAGACCCTATTAGCTGAATGATACAGATGCAGATACATACACGTAGGTATTGGATTGAAGTCAGGGACCCCTATGTTTGAATTAAAAAAAGGATTGAAGGAGCTGGAGGGGAGGATACCCCTATAGGAAGACCTGTAATCTTAGATCCCTGGCATCTCCCAGAGACTGAGCCATCAACCAGGCAGCATACAAAGGCTAGTCTGAAGCTTTGTCACATAAATAGCAGTGAACTGACTGGTCTGGCCTCAGTGGGAGAATATGTGCCTAGTCTTTGAGAGACTTGAGTCCCCAGGGAAAGGGAATACTGGGTAAGGATGTATACCTTCTCTGAGACAAGGGGGCATGGAAATGGGATAAAGAACTGCGGGAGTGGGGACTGGGAGGTGGGAGCAATGGATGGAATGTAAATAAATAAAGTGATTAATTAAATAAAAGTAAAAAGATAGTTGGTAATGTCATTAAAGAAAGAGGAAAGAAAGAAAGAAAGAAAGAAAGAAAGAAAGAAAGAAAGAAAGAAAGGAAGGAAGGAAGGAAGGAAGGAAGGAAGGAAGGAAGGAAGGATAAAGACATCTTATTTCATAGTAAATATAGGACACTTTTAGGGATAAATGAGACAGTAACATAAAGAAAAGTTGAAACTGTAAACTTGATAATTACTACCCTGGTAATTAGATATGAACAACAAAGCTTATAACATGAGAAAACACACATCTCCTGCCAATCCACTTTCAGTTTTCCAATCTCTTTAGAGAGTCAGCAGCAAGATATTTGTTTGTTTGTTCTTCATACTTCCTTTTTTTCTTTATTTCCAAACATTAGCTTCTTGAAAATGTAACAGATTATTATCATTTACTATTGTAAATATAACTTTATAATGTTCATATGAGTGGTCTTCACTGAACATATATTTTCTATTTTAATCTAATCTACAAGGACATTAAATTAAATAAATACAACTATTACTTGCATGATGAGAGTAAATAAGTGATAACCCTTCCTCTTAGACAGACAAGTTGTGCAGAGAAGCCCTTAATCAAGATAGCAAATATATACTGCAAGAGAAGAAAAGCACGCTAAAAGTAAATACATACATATCTTGTAAAATTATAATATATATGTGCAGGAATGAGAAGTAACCAAAGTGCATATATAAAATATGTAATGTATGGACAATAATGTGTAGAAATTTGAAGAAAGGGAGTCAAAAGTGTAAAACTATGGACAGGAAACCTTGGCAGAGATAATGAGGTTGGAATAAAAAAGACTGAGCCAGGAAAAGAAGTTCTCTGGGGAAAAAAATTCCACCAAGTTACAATGTTACCAAATTAGCAACATGCTTAAAATTTTGGTGTCAAGAAGTAATAAGGAGTTTGAAAGGTTGGATCCGTGGGTAAAAGCACATACTGCTCTCTCAGAGGGCCAGGATTCTAGTCCCATCACTCACTCGAACCCATCACCCATCACTCACAGAAACAGTTAAGGATGGCACAATTCATTGCTGTTTCATGATTCACAACTATTTGTATCTCCTGTCTCAGGGATCCAATTTCCTAATACTTGTCAGCAACTAACATGTATATGATGCATATATGCATGCATACACATAAGATAATAGTAGTAACCTAAAAATGTATAAAAGAAATAAAATGTGGTGGTTTAAATAAGCTTTCCCCTCACAGACTCATGTATTTGAATATTTGGCCTATGGGGAACCTCACTTTTCAGAAATGTGGCCTTGCTAAAGTAGGTGTGGCCTTGTTGGAAAAAGTGTGTCATTGTAGAGATGGGCTTTGAAGTCTCCTAGTGCTCCACTTCCATCCAGTATAGAATTAGAGCCTCTTCCTCTCTACCTGCAGAGCATAATCTCCTCTGAGCTACTTTTGGATGAAGATGTAAAACTCTCAGCAACTTCTCCAGTACAGTATCTGTCTACAGGCTTTCATACTTCTTGTCATGATGATAATGGACTGAACCTCTGAAACTCTAAGCTAGTTTCAATGAAATGTTTTCTTTTATAAGAGTTGCTATGGTCATGTTGTCTTGTCACAGCAATAAAAGCCTAATGAAGACAATAGGACATATAGGTATATGTGAATTGGAATTGTCCTATTTTGTCAACAAGACATAAACATTTTGTGAATAAAAAATATGCAAATATATTCAGTGAGGAATTTCATGTAATAAACAGAAGATGACAAAACATCAGGAAAGTATTTGTGGTCTTAGTAAAAAGTAGAAAAAGGAGAAAAAGTAGAGACTTGAATGTACCTGATTGACAAATTTTTTTCTGCAAAAATTAGTATAATTGCCTTTATAATTTTACAATATAACTTTTATTACAAACAATTAATATTGTTTCATGACTCCTAATCATCTTTATTTCCAGTCCTAGGTGATCTTCTGTCCCTTTCTAACCTTCACAGGCAATAGGCATGCACACAGTACATATATATGTCTTTGCAGACAAAAATCCGTAACACATAACCTAGTAAAACAAATCTTAAAAAAAAACTAAGAAAAATAAGCCGACATTTAGGTAGATATGATTGAAAAGGTCTAAAAGTGTCAGTGAAAATAACCAAACTTTCCATATATCTTATAAATCTAGCTCACCAATAAAATTATCTAAATAATAACTGCCACATAAAACTTGACCATAAAAAGTTACAAAACAGAGAGTAAAAATATAGAAAGGATACTTATCAAGGAAAATCAATTATGTTAACTCCACAAATAAAAGTAACAGGTGTTTAAAGGAAAGTATATCTGTAAGAATAGTCAAGAGTCTTGACTGAACTCAATTGCTTGTTTTTTGTATGGGCCAGAAAACTTCCTGAGGGAGCGAAGCTCTGAGCAAATGTGTATTTTGACATAGGCATAGCCTGATGTGGATTCTGAAACTACTGGCCTATGGAACATTCACCAAGCAATGAGACTACCCTCAGGACTATGCTACAATATGAGTGTTTATGGATGATTTATGAGTGTGTAGTTATTTACAACTTGAGATTGTTTATCTTTTAATATTCCTTACAAAGGCTAGCCAGGGTTCCATGATCTGAGCCACAATTAGGACAATGTTCATATTTGCCATACTGCTCATAGATAATCAGAAATTATATGATCAGCTAGGTTTACTTTTTTATTCTACAGAAGAGATCAAAAAAGTATCAATGTCTCATTTATGTGAAATAGGAATTATAAAGCAGAGTTGCAACTCTGAGAGGAAACTTTATCTGTTTGTTTTGTTTACCTATACCTTCTACAGAAAAGTACTTTAATTAATCACAGGTATATAGCCCCAATTTTTACAAGAGAAAAGTTGAAAAGAAATAAGGCAACATTTTCTTCTAAAGAAAAAATATAATTATTCATCAAAATTATGGACAGTATGATTTATGAATTACTGAGAGAGTGAATATCAATTTGAAGACAATAAATGTTTTAACTGTTGGCAGAGATTATCATCTAAGTTATAATTACTTTTAGGATTCTTGGAATAGAAATGATAAGGAAAATCTGAGTATGGTAATAACCCATATTATTTGAAAGTAAATCATTTGATTATCTCCAAATTATCTCCTAAATATAATGATTATGACATATTGGAAAGAAACATTAACTCTTAGTATATTTAGCTGTTGGTAGCATTTTTCATATATATAAGCTGCCTTTATATATAAAACACACACACATATATCTATATAAACTTTTCATAATATGAATTTATAATATTTGTATATGGAAACGTGTATACCATTTTATACGTTTTTCTTGAGCCACGTTTTCTTCTCCTTACAAGCAAATATATGTTAAATAGGAGTCAAAGATATCTTGTAATACACCTAGACCTTGTCAATACTCAATTGTCATATATCTTTTTATCTGGTTTATCATTCTTTCTTATTATTACTCTCTCATATATCAAATTCAGACCTCAGATTACTCTCCTGTCCTCCACCAAGTTTCTCCCACAGCTCCCCTCTTCTCCAGAGCTAAAACCCCTTAGCCTTTTCTCAGAAAAGAGCAGGCCTCTCAGTGACATCAACCAAATACTGTATAACAAGCTACAATAAGACCAGGTACATACCATCATATTAAGGCTGGACAAGGAAACTAAGTAGGAGAAAAAGGGTTCCATAAGGAGGCAAAAGAGGCAGGGTCAGCCCCTGCTCCCACTGTTAGGATTCCCACAAGAACATAAGCTACTCATCCATAACATCTATATGGAGAACATAACTCAGACCCATATAGATTTTGTAATTTCTGAAAACCCATATGATTCTTAATCACTTGGTTCTATTGGCCATGTCCTCCTTGTGTTCCTGGATGCTCTGTTAACTCAGATCCTTCGTTCCTATCCTCAGCAGGATTCCTCAAGCTCTGTTTAATGTTTGGAGGTAGGACTTAGCATTTGCTCTGATAAGTTGCTAGATGAAGTGTTTCTGGTCTCTCTAATGATGACTATGCTATGCTTCACATCAACACTATGTAGTCAGAACAAATTGTAAGGAGAATATTTTGTGGCTGGATTGGTGTCCTGATTCTTCTTCTTCAGGTCTTAGCTGGTCACAGAATATTGCCAGAACAATTGCTGTGTTCCACTAGAAGTCTTTGCTAGGTTCACTGGAAGGTTCAATTGGGTTTCCATTGCACTGGGTTTCTACCTCCCCTCAAAATATCCCCAAGTCCATTAATTTCTCCTAGTATTTTCCCCCACTTTGTACCTTCTGTTCCCAGATTCACCTATTCAGAGTCCACTGGTCAAATCTATTTTAGTCTCTATTAACTGGGAAATCCTTGCATCCCCCTTTAGCTCTCCTTATTTAGCCTCTCTGGGTCTCTTGATTGTAGCATAAATATCTTTTATAGTTAGTATCCACTTATAAGGGAATACATACCATGTTTGCCTTTCTGGGTCTGGATTATCTCAGAATGATTTATTTTTAGTTCCATAGATTTGGTTATCATTGTTTATAAGAGCTAAGTAGTAATCTATAAAGAAGCTAGAAATTTGAAATAAGAAAGAGAAAGCAAATGATGCTACTCTACCTGGATACTAGTATATAGAAGAATACAAATAGTTCCATATCTATCGCCTTCAACAAAACCTAAGTCTTACTGGATCTACACTACTTGGTAGAATATAAAATGGGGAAAGGTCTTGAATGCAAGAGCACAGATGACAACTTCCTGAACAGAATATCAATAGCAGAGACACTAAGATCCACAATCAGTAAATGAGAACCCAAGATACTGAAAAGATTCAGTACAGCCAAGGACACTGTTAAGAGGACAAAAAGGCTGCTCACATAACGGGAAAGATTTTTGTCAACTCTATATCTGACTGAAGACAAATATCCAAAATATACAAAGAACATAAGAAATTAGACATCACCAAACCAAAATATCAAATTAAAAAATTGGACCCATATCTAAACAGAGAATTCTTAACAGGGGAATCTTAAATTTCTAGGAAGCACATAAAGAAATGTTAAAAAATAATTAGCTATTGGGGAAATAGAGATTAAAATAAATCTGAGATTCTACCTTACATCACTCAGAATGGCTAAGACCAAAGCACAAGTGACAGTTCATGCCTGCAAGGTTGTGGAGCCACGGAAACATACTGCTGGTGAGAGCACAAACTTCTAAAACTTTTATAATCAATATGGAGGTTTCAGAAAATTGGGAATTGATCTATCTCAAGACCCAGCTATACTACTCCTGGACATATAGTCAAAGGATGCTTTGCCATTCCACAAGGATTCTTATTCAACTTTGTTCATAGCAGCTTTATTTGTAATAGCCAGAAATGAAAACAGTCTAGACGTTCCTCAACCAAAGAATGGACCAAAAAAATGTGGTACATTTATTTATCCTTTGATCTACAATTCTTTTAAATACTAGATAATGTTCTTCAAATATATACTAAGCTTCACAAACTTCTAAATTCCACCAAATCTAAAAACAAACAATGTATAAAAGACAACATCTAATTCTTCTGTAAGACTTTCATAGTTCCATGTAGTCTACAAACTTTTGGAATATACCTACTTTCCTTTAGTTTCTGTCTATAAAATCTCATATAACTTCTACAGTGTACAAATTATTCTTGGGGATATATTGTTCAGGGTAAGAATTAATAACTCCAAGCAATGTTCTGTTACATCTATCTCAGAACAAAAACTTTTCTTCAAATTTTAAAGCAACATTGCTATCGTAAGGTGATAGTTTCTCTGTTGTTTTGGATCCATCTCTTTCTGGAACTTTCCCTTTGAAATATTGATAGGACTTAAATTCTACTTCTTCCTTTCCAATTTATGACCTTTTGATTTTCTTCAGTTCTCTTATTGCTCTTGCTACAACTTCAAGTCATAGAGGGAACAACCTTTTCTTTATCCTGAGTTTAGTGAAATTATTTGAATTTCTCTCGATTTAAGTTGATGTTGGTTATGGGCTTGCTGCCAATTGCCTTTATTAAAGTATGTGCCTTGGGTTCCTAATCTTTCCAGAACTTTTATCATGAAGTTGTATAATATTTTGGCAAAGGACTTTTTTTTTACATTTAGTGAGATGATTTTTTTTACCTGTCAGTATATTTATCTAGTGGATTGCGTATATCAATTTACTTATGTCCAACCATCCCTGCCTCTCTGGTATAAAGAATTTATACCAGATTGATTGATACTACTTGATTGTGGATGATTTTTTGATGTGTTCTCAAATTCAGATTGCAAATATTTTATGGTGTATTTTTTTGTCTGTGTTCATAATGAAAGTAGAATTATAGTTCTATTTCTTTATTGGGTCTTTATGCAGTTTGAATATCATGGTAACTTTTCCCTGTATAATGAATTGGGTAATGACATTCCCAATTTTCTAGTTCATAGAAAATGTTTCTATGTTTCTAGTTCATACCACAATTTTAATAGTATTGACATAAACTCTTCTTTAAATATCTGGTAGAATTCTATCCTAAAAACAACTAGACCTTGACTTTTTTTTAAATTTCTTTGACTGGGAAACTTTAATCACTTGGGGTTAACCTAGGTAAGTGGAATGTATTGAGAAAATTATTTATTGTAGTCTACTCCTTTGGGTGTGATTTCTTCCTTTTGTTATAGAGCTTTCAGGTGTGTTGTTAAGTTGCTTTTAAGAGATTGTGACAACTTTGTGTGTGTGTGTGTGTGCACTTAGTATTATGAATAGCTTTTTTTGGGTCCCATGCTTTTATGTTGTATGTTCATTTTCATTCAATTCTATAGTCTTTTCTTAGTTTTGTTCTTGGTTTCTGTTGACCCATTTTTTTTCCATTCAGTACATAGTTGTTGAGTTTCCACGAATTTGTAAGCATTCTCTTGTTTCTGTTGTTAATATCTAGCTTTAATCCATTCTGCTCAGATAGAATGCATGGTGTTAATTTGATTTTCTTGTATCTAGTGAGATTAGCTTTGTGCCTGAGAATGTTGTCAATTTTGAGATAGTTCCATAAGGTTCTGAGAAGAAGGTACATTGTTTTGTATTTGGGTGAAATGCCTTGTAATATCTGTTAGGTCCCTTTAGTTTATAACTTCAGTTAGTTCCAGCATTCCTCCATGTAGTTTTTTAAACCTGTCTTTTTCACCTGAGAGTGGGATATTGAAGTCTCCCACTATGAGTGTATGAGCATCATTGAATTATTTAAATTATAGAAGTGAGGGTTTTGTTGTTGTTGTTTTGTTTTTTGCTTTTTGTTTTTCCAAACTTGGGTAACTTTGTTTTGGTGGCATAGAAAATAACTGTAATGTACTTTGGTAGATTTTTTTCTGTGAAGAGTATGTAGTTTCCTTTCTTATTTCTTAGTTTTAGTTTGAAGCCTATTTTGTCACATACTAAACTATAGGAAGTAAATTGTTTCTTTTGTACTCACCTTTTCCCTCCATGAATAAACAGTTTGTACAAGCAAGGACTGTCCCTTTCATTAAAGACTACAGTGGGGTCAGGGGCAGCCTTCATCATACAGAGTTGCTCCTAAGTCTCCCGCAGAGGCCTCTCCACACCGCTGACATTCACACTGAGCCCCTAGTCTCACAACCTCCCCCCTCCCCGCCGCACACCCACATTGCACCACCTCTGCTCCTCGTCCTTCTCCGCCCCCATCAACTCATCTTAGGCTGGCAGCTCCATGTTCTTAACTCTTAGCAGTTCCCCGGGCAGTGTCTGGGGGCCCAGGAGTTTGAGAACAACCGTCTCAGCCCCAGCCCTTGCCGTTTCTCACTCAGAGAATCATGGACTGATATCCCCATCTTAGGCTGTTTCTTTTCCCTGAGTGGGGAATGTAGGTATCACACGAGCCCTGAACCTCAACAGGGAAAACAGAACTTATTCTAGCATCCCTGTGTTTCAGTCCCGTGGCGTCCTGACACCCTAGTGGTGATGTGGAAACAGAACCACATGAGATTTCTTTTTCTATCTCTTGTGGTGAATCTTGTCTCTGTAGTTCCTGTTCAGGTACCTAAATTTTTCAATGCAGAATTTCTCTCACTTTGGATTTTCTTTTTTGGATATTTCTACTTTTAAGTCTTGAATGGGTTTTATTCATTTCCTTCTCCTAGTTTTGTTTGTTTATTATTTGTTTGTTTGTTTTGTTTTGTGTGTTTTCATAGATTGGTTTAACAGATATATTAGATTCCACTTTTAAGGACTTTTATCATACTTATGAAGGAGATTTTAAGGCCTTTGTCTCATATTTCAGCTATGTTGGTTGCAATACTGAGGCACTGCTAGGATAGGGTTGCTGGAATTTAGTAGAGACATATTATCTTGGCTATTATTAGTTCTGTTTTTACACTGTCATTTAGGCTTCTAGTATTGGGAGGATTGTAATTCTAGGTTGTAAAAATAACTTTTATTTCCCAAACCTGACTGTCATCTTAGAGGCTTACTGCTGAATAATTTTGCCCTTTCTAATTCTCCCTAAACTCTGACTCAGCTGTTCAGATTCAAACTCCTCTTCAAGCTGACTGATTCAATCTGGCTTTTCTCAGTGTCTCACTGAATTGCTCTGCTTGGCCTCAAACTAACTATGGCAACTTGTTCTAATCTTCTGATTTATTCTTATTCTATGACTTCAACAGCCTTTGATGAGCTGCACTGAACTGCATGGATTCAGGAATGAACTCAACTCCACTGCTCTGAACTCACAGCATGGAGTCCCAACTGACTAAACTGAATTCAACTGTTTGAGCTGCTCTTAAATAGCATTCCTTCTGAGAGTTTGGCATATCCTATCTCTAACTTATTTTGTCAAATCTTTCTTTATTTCATCACTTTACCAGCTCCATTCAATTAGAAGGCATTGCTTGGGATTAAAGATGTGTGCTAAAGTAATCCAGCCAGAGGGCTTAAAGGTGTGTATTAAGGGCATGTCTGCATTCCAGCCAGATCACAGAACCCTAGGCCTTTAGATTGATGAAAGCAGCTATGTTGCTGAATTAAAATTCCTCTACAATAGGAGTTGACATCTGCTCTTGTCTTTGTTGAATGTATGTTTTGTTGGTTCGTTTTGATTTCCTTTCTGGTTCTTGAGAGAGTATGCTGGATATCAAATGACTCTTCGAAAAAACTTTGGTTCTGATAGGTGTGAGCATTGGATTTTCCAAGTTAAATGTACACCTGAGTATTAGAATCTGAGATTTAAAAAAGGGTGGACTGAGTGTAGTGGAGAGACTTCACAAGAAGGAAGAATACAGAATTTCCCAAAGAGTGTACTTAGTTAGTTCCCTGGGAATGAAGGCATGCTATGCAGAGAGGCTACAGCAGAAGGTCAGCTACAGAGCTAAAGATGAGACTAGGGAATTGGACTTAGAAGAATGGAGGGAGAGATGTGGATTTGCAGTTGGAATACTTGTTCCCCTGGCCTGTGAATTACCATGAGTGCCTGCTGGAGTGAGGAGTGGGACAAAGCAAGGAATGGGAGTAAGGAGGTAAGGAAGGGAAGATCTGTGGAATCTATCAGAGATAAGATGAGGGAAGAATGGCTCAATTGTTCAGCTCCAGAGCTTGGGACTAAAGGATTGGACTGGGAGAATCATAGAGCGAGAGAGATGAAAATCTCATAAAGTTAGCCTACCTGATTTCCTGGCTGAAGTCACTATTCTCATTTCTAATCATAACAATATCTTTAATAGTATTAGATAAATAATATCACAATTCACTATTGATTCAGATGATTCTATATCTGATTACAGTTTAGAAACATTTGGTTATGAGTTTAAAAACTATCTCGTATCGTCTGTATATAGGTTAGATGTTAGAAGCAAATAAACGATACAAAAGACCAAACATTCTCTGCACATTAAGCAGAGAACAGGTTTGTAGCTTTTACCATAGAGTTAGAACAGGAGAAGCTTACAGATCAGTGATTTATTAGAAAGTAAAAATGGAAACTTGTTTCAAAGTGTTACTATACACAATTCAGACTGTCACTTCCCTTTGCACATTGATTAAATTGAGTCTATTATTCTTGCACATCCATATTTCATACAGTACAAATAAAAGTGTGATAGAATTTCATAGCAAGGCAGAACGAGAATTATAAAATTGATGAATTAGATTCTGAAAATAGACCTTGAATGGCTTTCGTGAACAATATGTTCCACTTTTTTTAATAAAGGCCAATCTGAAACCATTTTGCGTAACTAATATTTCCATAGAGTTAGTTGGCAGATGTTTCTAACTCCATTGTGATGAAAATGGTAAAGTTTCACAATAAATAAATTTATAAAGTAATTCTATCAAGGGATTGACTATTAAAATTTAACTCTATATTTTGTTTTCTAAGACACACAGGGAGTACAGACAAATATTTGTAAATAAAAATGCTGTCCCAGATAATTTTTGTGTAGCTATGTTAGCCATAGGCTAAACAGAGTTTTAAGTCAAAAAACATTAACAATGATAAAAGTCAAAAGTCAAACAATAAAGTATAGTTTTATGCTGAAAATCATTACAAATAAATATTCAATCAGAACAGACCTAAAAGAGAAATATGAAATATATCTGTAGAAATATTAATGAATGAAATTGGTTAAAGGTACTTGCTGAAAACCTTCATGGTAGAAGAAGAAAAAGTAATTCACCAAGTTGTCTTTTGATACCCACATGTGAATATGGTAGGTGTACACATATAAACACACACACATGCATGCACACAGGCATGCACACACACATAGCAAGTGCAGGGGAATTCATTATTCCATTAGCCAGAAAACACATGATGTGGATTATGTTGATTATATATTAACTAAGGAAAAGGAATATTTTGTTTTGTCATTTTAGTGATTTTAGTACATTTCCTCAAAACTGTGATTTCGTGGAAGAGCATGTAAGAGTAAAACAGTTTATATTGTATTTATTAGAATAGCCAGAAAGCAAAGAATGAAAGACAGAGAGCCTAGAAACAGGAAAAAAAAAAGTGTAGGCTTGAGAGGCATGCCACTAGTTACCTATTTTCCCTAACAGGTTCCCAACTCCTAATAAAACATTTAGTAAAAGATTCATAAAGAAAATAAACTTCCATCCATATTGTTAAATTTGTTGATACTTTTATATATTCATATGATAAATTTAATCAATTATATTGTACTAGCTTTCCTTTTTGCTTCCCCCATTCCTACTGAAATTCTGCTGCTCCCACCTAGTGCCCTCCAGCTACTGTGTCCTCTTTTCGTGTGTGAACCACTTTGTTTGAGTAAGGTTGTTTATATAAGCACAGATCAAAGGTTATTTAGCATAGAAGCCACCTCCCTTAGCTTTATCTAACTGCCTGCCAATAGCTGCTCAGAAAGAGAAGATGTAGAAACCCTCAAAATCAGTATAAATTGCAAATAAAGCCATCAGTAAATAATCTTTTTAGGAAAATATATATCCAAAGTATAATCATAAAATTAATGACATTTACTTTGACTATTGCATTACTTTTTTAAAAAGAGAATAATATTCGTTGTTAAAAAACAACCATTCCTTGTACCAAAAAGTAAATGTCAACAAGTTTCAAACTTAAAAATTTGTCCGGTCTAAAAGAAATACAGGGACGAAGACAGAGCAAGAGACTGAAGGAATGACCAACCAATAACTGGCCCAACTTGAGACCCATCCCGTAGGCAAGCACCAATCTCTAGCACTATTAATGATACTCTGTTATGCTTGCAGACAGGAGCCTAGCGTAACTGTCCTCTGAGATGCTCTACCAAGCAGCTGACTGAAACAGCTCCAGATACCCACAAATAAACACCGGTTGAAGGTCAGGGACCCTTATGGGAGAAGGACTGAAGGCCCTGAAGGGGATGGGAACCCCACAGGGAGACCAACAGTATCAACTAACCTGGACCTCTGGTATCTCTCAGAGACTGAGCCAACATCCAAAGAGCATATATTGGCTAGACTGAAGCTCTTGGCACATATGTAGCAGAGGGCGGCCTTGTCTGGCCTCAGTGGGAGAGGATGAACCTAATCCCACAGAGACTTCATTTGCCAGGATAAGGCGACACCCTGGGGGACCGACCATCTCAGATGCATAGGTAAGAGATATGGGGGAGGGACTCTGTGAGGAAGGGCCTGGGAGGGGGCAGCATTTGGAATCTAAATAACTAAATTAATTAATTAAAGAAGTTATAATTTATCTAGAAAATATATTTATGGAATTTTTTTGTGGTTGCAAAGTCACTTGGGTATTAACCAATATATAATAGGTAGAAATAATGTATTTAAAAAATCAATAAAACTGTAGTAGTCCATGTTTCAATAAATAATAGTTGAAAAGAAACACCATTCAATAAAATAATAACAGGGCAGCTTTCTAAATTTACAGGATGCAACTAAATAAAAGGAAGCATTAACATGCTTTAAATAATAGTAAAAGAAAATGACTAAAACCAAAGTACTTAAATCTCCCCCAAGAGGTGTTTAAATAAAATGATAAACCAAAATAAAATGTATGAAATAATAGTGATAATCATGTCAATTTATTGGTGATGTCAGTTATTTTTTTAATTCCTTATTTTATCATGTACTGTAAGTAATACTAAACAGTTGTCAAACTTTTCCCTCCCTTGGAAAGACAGATTAGTTAGACCTAAATCCAATCTTATTTCATTCCCTCAGAAGAAAAAAGAGAATGGAAAACTCTTGAAAATGTTGAGTTTAGTACAGTTTTGAATATATTGGCAAGTTCAGTGTGGTACTTTGAATGACAACGTCTCCCATCGGCTCAAGTCTTTGAAAACATGGTGCCCAGTTTGTGGAGATTTGCCTGGTGGAACCTTGCTAGAGAAGATACATCATTGGTGATAGCATTTCTGAGTTTACAGCATCATTATACATGCAATTAACTCTCTGACTCTTGTTTACTGTTTATAATTGAGGGTGTGTCAGCTAGCTTTCTTTATCTGGGGCCATGGCTCCACTGCCATCATGGGGTCTAATCTTTTTGCAATTATAAGCCAAAATAAATTTTCTGTGATAATTTACTTTTGTCATAGCATTTTATCAAAACAATAGGAAAGTCACTAATATGATTATTATATAATATATAAACATATTATCTAAAATTTTTTCTGCTAAATATAATATTTCTAAATAAAATATTTATGAATGATGTCCAACATAATATGAAAGTCAAAATAAATTTTTACAAAACTGATTTTCATTGAACAACCAAGCTTGGTTTGAATTAAACATTAATTGTTTTAAAACTTTAATTATTATAATTATTATTAGTCTCATAAGATTTATTAATCATAATTGTAGTTAAAATACAGTTGGGAAAATTCCTACTTACTAATATTAAAATATAACTAACAGAATGAAAAAAGAGAGACATGAATATGTCCAAATGCTTACATGTTTTATAAGTCATGGAATTTTGAAGACACTCTCTAAGCAAAGTAAAAGGAGGTTCTACAAATGGCAGTTATGGTAACATTGAAGAAATGAATGTGAGTGTACTGATTGGAATTCGTGATTACCTAAATTCTCTTTCATAGTACCTTACTCAAAGCTAAATCACAGGATGTGTCCTTTTAATAATCTATTACTGAGTGTGGTCTTTTGAATACCTATGGCTCCCATAGACTCCTGTGATGAGGTGCTTGGCCCATGGTGATTGGTAGTATTAGGAGGTGTAGCCTTCTTGGAGAAAATATGTGATTGGGGGCAGGTTTTGAGAACTTCTGTGCTCAATCTCAGCCCAGCATGGAGTACTGTCTCTTCCTGGCTGCCTTTGGATCATGATGTAGAAATCTTGGCTCCTCCAGCATTCTGTTTGTCTTCCTGCTGCCATGTTTCCATTCATGATGATAATAAACTAAACTTCTGAAATTGTAAGCCAGCCCCCACTAAATTTTTGCCTTTGTAAGAGTTGCCATGATCATATTGTCTCTTCATAGCCATAAACAATAAGACACTGAGCCATACCACTGTTCCTATGAGCTTCATTGCATCTTGTGGAAATCAGTAGTACCACAAATTCAACATTTTCAACTACAAATATTTCAGTATAGGCATTAGAATGAATGATCAATGTTGGGTATGGTTACAATAAATGACAATACATGTGTACTGTCTGGTTTTATGTGTCAACTTGACACAAGCTAGAGTTATCACAAAGAAAGGAGCCTCTCTTGAGGAAACGCCTCCATGAGATCCAGCTGTAAGACATTTTCTCAATCAGTGATCAGCCCATTCTGGTTGGGGCCATTCCTAGGCTGGTAGTCCTGGTTTCTAAAAGAAAGCAAGCTGAGCAAACTAGGGGAACCAAGGCAGTAAGTAACGTCCCTCCATGGCCTCTGTATCAGCTCCTGCTTCCTGGCCTCCTTGACTTCCAGTCCTGACTTCCTTTGGTTATTAACAGCAATGTGGAATTGTAAGCTGAATAAATCCTTTTGTCTCCAACTTGTTTCTTGATCATGATGTTTATGCAGGAATACAAACCCTGACTAAGACAGCATGTAAGAAGGAATCAGAAAACCATCAATCATAATTAGAGTATTAAATATATAATGTACTAACTCATTGAGTAGAAGAGAATTATAATAATAAACAGAGATAAATAGTGTCATATATTTTAGATGACATGACAGAAGATTACTAATTTTAAAAGCAAATAGAATGAATTTTAAGTTGACATGGAGATGCAGTTATAATTGTTCAAATACAGGATGAAGCAATGATGTGTGAAAATAAAATATACATGGCTTCATATTTTTATGAAACTATTGTTTCACCATCCAATTTAGTGAAATAATTAGAAAAATGATAAGCATTATAATTATATTTATTTCAAATATAATACATATTTTGAAGTAATTCAAAAGTGAAAACAAGGTTGCAACATTGAAATTTGTCTTTGATAATTTTCTAAGCTTATCTGCTTGTAATTCGTATTTCCTTTCTATTGCCAAGATAGGTATGACATTTTCCAACTTTCTAAAAGAAATAGTTGAAGTTTCTCATGGAAGTTGATGACCTTAAAATTGGGGCAAAGGCCAGTAAAAAAAAATATGTGTTTCATTTTCAACTGTTTTTTATATTGTTACAAGCTACAAAAGTCATCCACCAGAATCTTTAGCACAGCTTAGAAAAGGATTCAGTTTCAGAGGACTTTTCATTAGGTAGCAGAATAAAGAAAGCTGAGGACCTGACAGATCCGTGGTCATGTTGAGATGACACTGCTCTGGTAGTTTCCGTGTTGTGTGTATCTTGATGACCTCTATTAAATGGACATCTGTCTAGTGAAGAGAGAACAATTACTTATCAAAGACCAAAGCTGTCTCTTCCCACAGTTCACGTTGAGCAGATTTTGAACAAGGTCATGTCACAAAATAGTAATAGTAAGGAAAAATGGTATATATTGGTTTCCTAGAGAACAGTGTGTGTGTGTGTGTGTGTGTGTGTGTATGTGTGTGTGTGTGTGTGCAAATTTCATCATGTACAAAAGATCTATTTTCTTTACAGCCACCTAATCAAATGGTGCATTGTTCCCAGGACAAATGTACTGTGGAACATGCTTATACCTGGTGGAAAACTCCATTGTAAGAACTAACTCCACCAAGGCTCAGATGCTTCAGAACTCTCATCTTTAAAAGAATAAAATGTGCTTCTTATTTCCAAATGAGGTATTAGATTACTACCTTTTATACATTAATACCCAGAGAGTAAGGAAATAATTTTCTCATTCATCTATTCCATGCTCTGAAAAGAATAAAAGGCTAAGTGGATGTTACCTTAATGCAAAATTTCCCATATATTTTGTTATTCTAATTAGTGTGTCAACAATTTTTCCTAATATCATTCATTAGAACTTTACCTTGTGTTTTTAAGCCAACAGCTGCATTACCAAACATATAAGAATAAATCTACTGCAAGAATATACTTCTTTACATGCATTTTGATATATTATAAGAAACTATAAAGCATTTTACAGTAAGATGAATGATTTTTTTATTATGGTATTTTACAGATATATAAACCAATCTTTTAACAGACTCGGGGAAATATGACTTACCATTCAGCATCCATTTAAATTACTTTTATCATATGTAATCAATGATACAGATATCTAATATCCAACTGAAGCACAGTCCTGGCCATTAAAATTCTCCTTTAACTTCATTTCTGTAGAAATTTCTTAGGGTGTATGCAACAACTTCAATTTTGTCTACAATCATGTTTATTCTTCAAACCACAAAAATCAATATCTTTTTCAGAATTTTATTTTATTGGTTTTGTATTTGTTTACATTTCAATTGCTATTCCCCCTTCCCAGTTCCCCCTCTACAACCCCCCTATGCCCTCCCCCTGCCTCTATGTGGATGCTCTCCCACCCACCCACCTACATCTGACTCAGAGTTCTAGCATGTCTCTACCTGGGTCATTGAGCCTTTACAGGACCAAGGGCCTCCCCTCCCAGTGATGCCATGTAAGGTAAACCTCTGCAATACATCCAGCTGGAACCATTGGTCTCCCCATGTGTACCCTTTGGTTGGTGGTTTAGTTCCTGGAAGGTTTGGGGCCGGGTATGGTTGGTTGAAGGAGCTGAAGGGGTTTGCAACCTCGTAGGTAAAAATTAATATCTAAAAATGATAAATCAAGCAAAATATAGAAACACTATCTTTTAAGTGAAAATTCATGAAGAATACTATTTTTCAGATATAAATACCCAAATTGTTCTCAGTGCTTCGACAAAAATATCAGGTACAAATGTAAATGAAGAAAATGCTGATTTTTCTGTTTCTTTCTGAGACCTCAGTGTATACTAAAATGAGGTCAAATGGTAAAGAGAAGTCACATCATGGTATTTAGTAAGCAGAAACAAACAAACAAACAAACAAACAAACAAACAAACTGAATTGGATCTTTCCTTTAATCCTTCATTCTATTGGCTCCTGACTAGGTGATGGTGCCAATATATTCAAAGAAAAACTTGATGTTAGCTTGTTCTCTTTGGAAATTCCCTCACAGGTAACACAGATGTGTGCTTTACAAGGTATTACCTAAATCCAGTTCACATTACAATCAACATTAGTTATCATGTGTACAGGGATATCATATCAGGTTCACTTAAATTACATACATCTATGAAATAAGATCATTACTATGTCATTTTTATCACAAATTGTTTTAACACATTTATGGAGGGTTGTCTGTGTTATACATGGAATTTCTCTTATAATATTTTTGTGATATAAATTAATCAAATAAATTAGTTCATTTCTAATGTCAGTTCAACGATGTTTTGTAAACATACAAAGCAGAGCAATTGCTATATTATTCTTTCTTAGCTCTTTTTTTAATTTGGGTTAGCCTCTTTTCAGAATTCTGACACATTTTTCATGTGAGTTACAAATATTTTCACATATTCGAACTTAAGATTTTTCCTAATGATGTTTTTTGAGAAAAGGTTTTGTAGTCTGTTCCTCTCTCTCTCTCTCTCTCTCTCTCTCTCTCTCTCTCTCTCTCTCTCGCTCTCTCATTCTCTCTCTGAGAAATTGTTCCAGTTAGTGGGATGTATCTGCACAGGATTAGCCATACTGAGTTACAAAACTCAATGATTAGGAAACAAGAATTGAGTGTCAGCAGTATCCAGACTTTGCAGAATAGCTCAGTTTTATTACAACCTGAAGAAACATTAATAGTCACAAGATATTGTAGACTCTTTGTCATCATAAGTGTTATATATTAATGATTTAATGTTTAATATCTCATTTTTGTACCTCATGATACCTCATTTTTACCAGCTAATTAGAGTACCTCATTTCAACTACTTCTACTGCCCTCACATCTGTTCCCTTTGTTTATCTTATTTTACCTAGACTAAAAGTAGATAAACTACAAGGATACACTAGGGATTAGTGTACAAAGGGTTGTTTGGTATGCTAATCAGCCTTTGGCAAGAAATTTAAAGGACAAGTAGAAAACACACATGTATCTATTTCCAAATAGCAAAGAGAACATTGCTAATATTTTTACTCTATCCAATGAGAAGTTGGCATGTGCTATATGATAAAGGGCAGTTATACATTATCTATGAAAGTCTTCAGTGAGCAATGTAACATAGAGATACATTTTAAATTTTTGAAGAAAGATTGTAATAAAACAACCACAACTGCTTATTACTAAGTATAGTAGCACAAAACACATTCTTCAACATATCATGGCATAGATAAATTTGTTGTTTGATGTTCTAAAATAAAACAAATCCAGCAATGTGATACCAACAGCTTTCAGATTTGGCACCAAAATATAAAATATACTTTTATTCTGATCAAGGTGGGCACCTGTAGAGCTTTCCTAATAGTATTCTACTAATGTAAGAAACAGAACAGAAATATTTATTTGCTATCCACAAAACTGTAATATTTTTTAAATGTTATGCAAATGTATTGATTTTCTTTTGGCTCCCATATGAATTCAACGCCCTTATTCTATTTTTCATCCTGAAATCATCTTAACAGTTAACGCTCTGTTACAGTATACTAAACGGTTTTAGCAGTGAATATAGCTACCTTTCCTTTCTGTTTAGGTCATGGAGATTAACTGAAATGATAGTTGAGAGAGGAAAAGATATTGATGCCAGGAATCATATTGCGTCTGACTCACAGTGGTCAGCATTCATCATGATATCGGAGTAAGGCTGAACGTCTGTGGCTAGTACTTGCTATCATTATTTTGCCAAAGAAAAGTTACAGATTCACTTCTTTATGTCAGTTTTAAAGGAGAAAAGCTAAGTGTATATTCTAAATACAGGGTTCACAAAATAGATGTAACCAGTCTATAAATGAAGGCCTCTGAGTAAGAAAATCCTTACTCAGTTTCTCCAAGTAAATGTGACAACTTACATTTTCAAACCTTTAAAAACTGTGTCTAGGTTACATTGTTCACTTAAGGAAAGTTTTTAGATAGTGTGCAATTTTCATTTATCATATAGCATATGTCCAGCTTCATTCCTGTAATTAACAACAAGGCTAGTAATAGTCACAGTAGTCATAACAGTAATAAAAAATTAAGAACATTACCCATATAACTGGTCCCATAATACATAGAGGAACCACTTATCTACCTTAGTCAGGTCCAGAGTCATGGTTTAGGGAACTATTATATATTCTCTTAGCTCAGACTACTAAATTATTCAAATTAGTGAACTCTAACTTGTCCACTCTGTCCCTGTCTTGCCTTTCCCCCATGAAAGCTTCAATACAAACTGTGATCTGACCCTTCTACATGGTCCACTGACCTCATCCTGACTACTGTGATTTCTTCTGCACCTGTCTCAGGATGGATTTATTTGACTCTAAGACTGAGTTTAACAACCTCTGTTGCCTAGTACTTTTAATGTGTCTTCTCTTGCGGCCACTCCCAAACTATTATTAAATATATGAAGTAAGAGAACCAACTTTGATTTGCTGTGCTACATCAAAAACAGAGTGAAATCTCTTAATAAATATTCTTGAAGCTATATACTCCTGAGTTTTAATGAAATAAATTTAGAGCCAAGGATTTATTCAATGTTTTGAATGAACTTATGGAGAGTGCTTACAGAGAGATTTTATTTTATACTTATTACCTATTGCATTACATAAATATAGCAACTATTAAAAGACGTAATTGCCTAGAATTTAAAGGTACATTAATCACATGTCATTAAGACCATTTCAAAGATGTATGTTTATTTGCATGCATGCATATGGTGATATGTTTCTAAACGTGTTTGACAAAGATATATATCTTTATTTAGGTTTCAATTACTATAGAGAATGATTCCAAAAATAATCATTAGTTTTTACAAAGAGAATGAAACTAAAACTTTAATGAATAAGAAGAAAAAGTAGGAATATCAGAAATCCTTTTAGAAAAAAATTCTAGAAGACTTATGTTTGCTCTCCACAGATGCTCCAACGAAAATCAGAAATCCTATAAGGAAAAAATTCTTGAAACGCTGAATTTACTCTCCAGAGACGTCCAGACAGCTCAGCTCTCAACAGAGAAAATTCTGAGAAAGAACTGCTCTCACATTTTGCCAGCTCGTCTCATGCAGACCACAAGCCCAGGGTTTTTTTTTTTTTTTATGTCAATTCTGTTATTTACTCTAGGTTCCCTCTTGACAGTCCCATGAATCAGTATGCCATAACCTTCACCCCTTGACTCTTAGGAAAAGACAGCAAGCATTAGCACAAACAGTAAAATAGCTGGATGGGACCCTGCCCTGGAGTCACCATTCTGTCCGTGCCTGGACCTAAATTTGCTCTGTTCGAGGCTGACCTTGAACTCAGAAATCTGTCTACATTTGTATCTTTCTGACAAACTGGCTCATAGTGTAGCTATCTCTGTTCCTTTAGCTCTGTGAAGATCCTAATTTTTTTTATTGGATATTTTATTTACATTTCAGATGTTATCCCCTTACCCCATCCTTCCCCCTGTCAAGGAACCCCCTATCCCATCACCTACTGCTTCTATGAGAGTGTACCCCCACCTACCCCCCCACTCCCACCTCCCTACCCTCAAATTTCCCCACACTTGACATCCAGTCCTCATGGGACCAAGGATATCCTCTCCCACCTATGCCCCACAGGGCCATCCTCCTTTGCATATACAGCTGGAGCTATGGGTTCCTCCCTATGTGCTCTCAGGCTGGTGGTTTAGACCCTGGGAACTCTGGTTGGTTGGTATTGTTGCTCTCCTCATGGAACCACAAACCCTTTCAGCCCCTTCAGAAGATCCTTATATCATAGTATGTCCTTATTTTTGCATAGTTGAAAAATCATATACTTTTTTAAAACTCATTTATAGTTCTTTTCCACACCTTTTAGGGCTGTCTTGAAGGTCTCAGTGTGAGACACTAGCCACATCTTCACTCCTGGACACATGCGATCTCTGATTATCATAGAGTCATTAACATTAACAGAGAGGACATTCGCCTGAAGAAAGTGAAAATATGTACATTATTTATACAAACAAACCTTACACCCACATCAGCCACTGACACCTTGGTCCTGTCTTAGAGGCAGGAACCATGCCATTCTGTTTCTACCAAAGCCATGCCAGACTTTGCAGGATGAACAATTGTAGGAACCAGAAGGGTCAAGGACACAGGAAATCATAGCCCATAGTATCAACTAAATGTTGCCCTAAGGGACTCAGAGAGCCTGAATCAACAATCACAGAGCTCACAAGTATCATCTGCATTCATGTTTTGGTTATGTAGTTTGTACTATTTGTGAGACTTGTAACTGTGGAAACAGGATGTCTTTGAGTCTTTTACTTGATCACGGGATTCTTTTCTTCCTGATGTTAAGCTTTGATATGAAGGTTTGTTATGTCATGTTTGGTTGATGTCACTTGGAGTTCTTCTCTTTCTGAAGGGAAATGTAGGAGCAGTGGATTTGTGGGAGAGGAGAAGGTGGAGAGTGGTCCTGTGAGGAGGGAAGGAAAGGGAGTCTGTGGGCAGGATACATGAGAAAAATAAAGAAAAAGAAACAGAGAAAGAAACAAATGAAAGAAGGAAGAGAAGGAGGAAAAAAGAAGGAAGCAAAGAAGGGAAAGAAAGAAAGAGAGAGAGGGAGGGAGGGAGGGAGGGAGGAAAGGAGGAAGAAAGAAAGAGAAGGAAGGGAGGGAAGAAGGAAAGAAGGAAGGAAGGAGGGAGGGAGGGCGGGTGGGGG